>NW_009259308.1:995278-1000596 GCF_000687185.1 Egretta garzetta
AGCAGGAACCTGAAGTCTCTGACACTGAACTGGATACAAAAGCATCACGCTTCACTTGCAAGATGATGCCTCTTTTCTTTATGTATACAAACCTCAATAATATTTAAGTAAATAAATTTGGGTTTATATCTGTTATACAAAACGTTATTTAAGAAATTGCTAAAAGATCTTTTACCTGGACTCCTGCTGGTCACTGTTAGAATGACCCATTTGTTTTTCTCAGAGAGCACCTTCCCCGTGGCCTGGTTGTGACAACTTAGCAACCAGAAAATGGCACAGCCTATGAGAAAGAGCAAATGCAAGTGCAACACTCCATTAAAAAAGTAGAAGCCCTTAAAAGAAAATCTGTCTCCTTCCCAAAGAAATGCCAGGTAAGTCAACAATACCTGGTGCAGTCAGTGGTGTCCTGAGATCTGAAATACCAACAGGAGCTCCTCAAGCACACCTGCGTAATCTGTGCTAAACAGAGCAGGATGAGGCAAAAAGAAACACCACCAGTGTTGCTTTACCCCAGACTTCTCAGAGAGCCTGATCCCAAATTCAAAAGAAAAGGAGCAGACACTGGTGGATTTCACAAAATTGTAATAAATAAGCCTGTCCCTCCTACAGAATCTTTCACACAGGCATTGTCACCCTCTTTTGGAAAAATGAGACCTAGCCACCAGTATGAGTCAAGTCTCATTTAGGACCTTCAACGAGTCACAGCTGCTGAAATTTATGCAGGGGGTTGATCAGTGAAACCTTGTATCTCCTCGAGTTATGACCCCACTAATAAAGAGCCAACAACCTACATCAGGATGGCTTTATCCACAAATCAACACACACACACTCCTTACCTTCGGAGAGCCTCGTCTGCTCCCCAATGGAAGCCAGCTGGTTTTGCCCTTCATTCTTGTAGGATTTCTTAGATATTAAGGCAAAGTTGTCATGTTTTGATTTCCATACAGTCAGAATGGAATAGCAAAGTAGCAGAAAAGTAACACAGTTTTTATTTGTGGGCAAAGTTTTGGCCCTAATATGCAGCTGCCCTTTATAACCTTTTTTTTAAATGCTCAGAAGTTTCTCAGTCTCAAGATGAATCCATTATTCCCTGGAATTCCTGTTATAAAACTTCCTGTTGCACCATTTGACTTGACAGTGTGGTCATCATGAAGGCGCACCACTGACAGCATCCTACATGTCACCACTGGCAAGGTTTTGGCTGAGTCCACTGGACAAAAACCAACAGATAAAACCATGATTCCAGAAAGAAGAACTGAATCTCATGGATAGACGAACGGTTTTCCAAACAAAGAGGAGAGCGTTTCTACTGCAGTCGAGAACCTTCATTAATGAGAGCCAGACAGATTTACATTTTTAAACAGCACAAGATTTTGGGGGTTTGCCATTTAAATCATCAACTACTGTATAAATTACATTTGTAGGACCCCTTGGCTCCAACCAGAGGGTATTTAAGAGTCTGTCTGACTGTCTGCATTATGAAAGGACCAGGTAAGAGGAAGTGGAAAAAAGGACAAGCTATAGGATATCCATTAGTAAGATGACTAATATTACTACAAACCTGGGTTCCAATTTCTTTGGCTTCTTTTGTGGAGATTTAAAGATAATTGTAGCAAGGTTCAGGAAGAAAAGCTAAGAGAGGGGCAAATCCTGCAAAGGGAGGTCATATTTATAAATGCTTAATATTCCTTCAGGTTTATTGTAACTTATTTATGAGGTGCTTTTTAATATTAAAGTTCTTCATGAGTTCATTGGAGAGGTGGTCAAGATTAGTAATAAACTAATTGTCATAGAAAAAAATTTATTGCTAGCAGTCTCCAAAAATCAAGCAGTTTGGCTTCTGTGGGTAAAAATGAGGTAATGTAGGAAAGTCCTGACTATGAGGAAATATATACAGGTTTTTTGGATCACAGACAAATAAGATTAATGTAATATACTATGCTGTGCTGAAAGGGATATCTTGCCTGGTTAAAAATATATTTTAAAACCAATTTCCTTGTTTTTTCCTATGTTTTACATTTTTTTTGTATAAATGTTTCCTGTTCCAATAATATAACTTTTCCTTGTCACATAGCTTGCATTTTCCTCAGCTTAAGTAATGAAAATAAGTTAGTTAAATCCCCTTTTGTTTAAAGCCAATTTCTCATTCAGATTTTCATTCAGCAGCAGGCTATAGTGACACTGAACTCAGAGCTGGAAGTGAGGACACTGAAGACAAAATCAAATAGATTTTTTTTCCTCTAATTGATGGAAATATTTCTACTGCTTTTCTGTTTTTTCAAAATCTTGGTGAATTTTGTCCTTGAATTGATCTGACAAAATTGGTTTAAGATGAACTTGTAGAAAAATGGGAGATCTTTCAGGATAATGTTTCATTTTGATACCTTTTCTCACCATTTTGCTGGTTTGGGCAAATATATATTGCTCTCTTAATCATCACCCAAGGCCGTCAATAACGAATGCATAAGCAAGGCAGATGGATCTGTGTAAAGCAAGAACCTTCCCTCATTGGTTGGCATGACGTCCCCTCAGCCTTAGAAGAACTTTTACAACAAATTTCAGCCCAAAATCCAATCCCAAAGCAAATACCAAAAGGATTAATTAATCATCTAGGTTTGGGTTGTAGGTGTGTTCTTCTTAAGCTGTTTTGGGGGGTTTTTTACCAGTGCCTTTATTTGTGTTTTGAACATCAGGAATTCAGCAGAAATTAAAACTCTATATCCAATTTGATTTTTTTTGTATTTTTCATTCATTATTTCAGACTCAAAAGGCTTAAATAGCCTTACGAAAGCTCGAGGGCCCCAACTTTCTTCTGTGATTCACTCAGTTTGGACATCAGAGAGCACCAGGTCAGGAGATTCAAACAGAAAATACTACTGAATAATCCGTTATAAATAAGACTTTCCAGAGACATATTGGAGGATGATATATTGTAGACTGGGGCAAGTAAGAGGGAGTTCAGCACAAGGAAAAAATTAATCACTAAAAATACATTCTGTGGAGGTGCATACTTATGTAAAGAGACCCTCCAAAACTTTCCACGTTAGTGTGAAATCATCTGTGAATACCTAGAAACTCCAGGCAATTTACAGTTGCTAATTTTCACCCTAGTTATTGCTGGGGAAAAAAAAAGAAGGAAAGAAGGAGGGCCCACAGAGTCTTCTTTGGTGGCCTATAGCACAGTAGGAAACATTTTTATATAGATATAAGATGCCTTTCATTAATAATTATTTCAACTTTAACAGAGCAAGTTGCTTTTCAAAAGAAAAGACTATGCTGGTAACCTCCTGAAGATAGAACTTTTGTGTTTCATCGTTAATGTGAAACAGCCGTGCTGCAACACAACCCAAGCTGCGCCCAGGTTAAGACTGGCTCACAAACGCACATCTCTTTGCTTGTTTCACACGTGTTTTCAGTGCAGTTCTGTCTAATGTCACCATTTTTTGCCATCAGGACTGCCTGTTTTGGTTACTTAGAGGAGGATTTTATCCCCAAAGCTCCACGCTGATGTTCTCTGTAACACCACAGCTGTCATGCCATTAATTCGGCTTGCAGGACACCGACTACTGACGCAATGAGGAGGCAATTACTATGCTCCCTCAGAGTGACTAGGGGAGTCAGAAAGGCCTGCTTGAATATATTACCGTATGGCAAATTCAGAGAATCTGAACCTCTCTCATGTTCACGAGGCCAAACTACTTCCCCGTAACTGTAGCAACCTCTTTAGCATTTGGAGAAAATTAAACTAAATACATCTTGCCAATGGCAAATACTCAAAGGACAACTTTTATTTTAATTACTGTAGACATAGAAAAAGGAGTTCTTTAAGGAAGTCTGTCAACTAAGAGCTATATATAATTCTTGAGGAATTCCTTAGTGATTTTCCTGGTTAAACAGATTTCCTTAAAAATACATTTGTTTGCTGCACTGGGTGGAAATATTGTAAAATCAAATACTTACTTTTCAAAAGTCTAATCTGACTTGTAATGCTAACACAGCAGATAGCAAACGCATATCCATTGCACAATTTAGGTTTGTCGTATTGATCTTAAAAAAATGACTGGGCATTACAGAGTCAATGTTTGTATCTATTGGGAAAAGGGCCAGAATGAAGTGTTAACCGTTGGAGTTAAAGCTCTTTCTCTCATTGATTTCAGTAAGCATTTTTCCAGATCCGAAGCCTTTCTATTAAGTTCAGCGCTCTTTCAGTCAGGGCTGTGATATCCATTGAAGGCAAAGAACAGCAAAGCTTGTCTGATCTTTTCTGAGACTCTGGTTTCAGTTAAATAACCCAGCAGACCAGTCTCTGAATTAGCATTGCAGAATATGTACCAGCAGAGAGGGTACTGCTAAGCTGCGAGCTATCTGAGAGGTGCTCCAGAACAAGGAAAGCACCAGGCCATGCAAGCTGCGTGCAGTCCTAATTTTGTGCTCTTATGAAGGAAAGCATCTTTTTAACCTTTCATGCCTTTCCAGACTTGGATAAATTTGTTGCTTTCTTAGCTTTGCATTCCCCTTATTTATTTCTGAGTTCCTACATTAAAATGAAAAAGCTTTAGCTGGTTTAGTGCTTAATTTTGCAAAGAGTTGCCCAGTATATATTAACCGCGGTGACATTACTTTTATTTAATGACACAACAACAATCTGCACTGTTGTGAAGATTAGCAAAGGAGCTGTGAACAGGCATTCGTAGGGGTGAATTCAGAGATGATGGGTAACACAAACTGAGGAAAAGGAGCCACACAGAGTCTGTGTTAAGGTAAATCATAAAAAGAGGGAACAGAAGAGGAAAAGCAGTTAAGTGAATGCTATGTAACACCTAATCTAAAGCACATTTATCTCTCCCTTCATCACACACAAAACTCTTACTGGTTTCTTTTTATGGTTACTGAATACCCACATTATCTGAAGTTAGAATTTACTGTGCTGGGCATTAAACCCTAACTAAAACCTTAAAAATAGGCTTTGTAATAAAAATATTTATTAAGCAGTAACCTACACCAGCTCATACACTCCCACTAAATTCATCCCATCGTCTCCCAAGAAGAATACCGTGGATGTATGTCAGCCACCGAAATAAATATATTTGCTACACTTACCCTACAATAACAGAGTTTGACTAGCTTCGATTTCTTACTACTGTGGCTCTATTTTAAATACATCTGTATGTTTGCTCAGCAACTCAGCTTCTGAAACACAACAAAATAAATTTACTAATTTCTACAGCTGTGAAAAGATTTCTGGACTATGGAACATCTTGATAGCTCCTTTGTTCAATCACTTTCATAATAAAAACAGCAGAGGATTAAAGAAATCC
>NW_009259308.1:1000650-1001940 GCF_000687185.1 Egretta garzetta
AATAAAGCTGGGCTCGGTTATTGCTTCCCACTTCAACAGAGGAGTCCTACAAGGACCAGGCCACTGTGCCACATCTCTTACATGCACAGCAGGGGTGGCCACAGTTTCCCCTACATGCACCGCAGCTCATGTGGCATTAATCAGGGCCACAGTGCGATTGTTCAGAGGAGGCGGAATATGCAGTCCCTGGCACAGAACCGCATTTTCTCCCTGGTTTCATGCAGTTAACGCACGGAGCGCAGGAATCAGAGAGATGCCATAGCACTGTAATGGAAATAAATGACTTTGCAGAGCCAATGGAGGGAGGTGGGAGCGAAAAGGCATCCTCACCCCCAGCGTCTGCGTAAATCTGTCCCTGCCAGGCGAGCTCTGGGAGGTGCTCAGCACCCGCCGCCTCCCCGGGAGTCAGTGAGAGTTCAGGTGCTTACTATGTCATCAGGCTTGACCTTCAGACGCGACACCGCCAGGACGTTTGTTTTCCCACAGCAGTGATTGCTTCAGTCAATTATTATTGCCCATCCTAGAGTGCAAACACATAAGGACTTGATTTACAGTGCAAAATATACATCCTGAATTTACTTCCTCTTTTGTTTTTGGACTGTCGTAGCATCTCTAGCTTAAAGAGATGACAGCAAATTACTTCATAGGTAAATATATCTATGTATAGGGAAGGATAAATAGCAGTCATTCAGGTCATCCCGAGATGAACGTTCAGCATAGCTTTGGATGTGTTGTGTCGAACGTGACAATATATTTAAAGTTCTTTGCTTTTTGTTTTAAAAGTGGTATTTTTTTCTGCTCCTCCCCGAAGAAAAAATTCATTAGCAAATTCGTTTATTTGGCAATCTAACCATTAAATCCATCTTAACGCACACTTAAGATTGTACATTCAGTTCTTTAAGCAATGTTTAGGCATTACCAATATACTGAAAGATAGATGAGACAGCCTCATGGTAATACAGCTTTTAACCTTTCCTCTCCTCTACCATGACGGGGGAGAATTACAGTAAATGATGGTTACCTTGTCTGCAGTATGGACAATTGATTTGACCTCACTGCATCTGATGCTCTAATGGACTTCGTGGCTGAATCCCTGGAGATATAAAATATGTCCAAGTGAATTGGGGCAGGTTAAAGAACGGACCCGCTTTTCACGGCTGGCTCAAGCTATAATAGATCTCCCAGTTGCTCTGAGAAGAAGATTAAAAATGATCAATATCCAAATCATTAAAAAAAAAAGTGGTGGCTTCTGTAAATCTACCTTAGCTTTTTTTTTTTTTTTTCCTGCTG
>NW_009259308.1:1002038-1037602 GCF_000687185.1 Egretta garzetta
TATGTTGATGACATGAGTTTCTACAACAAATGTTTGCTTCTGTTTACTCATTTGTAACATGTTCCCTTTTATATTAAGAATCAGACACGGATGGCGTGAATCAGCACTGCTTTCCTGAAGTCATGCTTGTTTACACCATGAGGAATCTGGCCTCAGGTTTATTTAATATAGATAAAATAACAATGCTATAATATTTCCTGGAGCAGAAAATAAAATCAAGGCCAGATTTCAGAGAATGATGGCAACTATGATAACTGAACGTCCTTACGGCTCTGCTAGCCACAGTGCCTGAGACAAAAATAAAGGTCTAATTTAGTGAGGGGAAAACAAGAAGATTTTCCTTGGTTGCTCTGAGCCCTTCATTTGGCAAAGCGCAATTCAACATCTTGTTTATCTTTGCCTGCCCTCTCACGAATATGTCTGTGCGCTTTTCCCACTGGCACACGACTGAGCTCATGGTGAGAATGGGCCTCGTGCACATGAGCTTCTAACATCCCATGACTGGGAGAGCTTCCTCTCTACACACAGCAGTAATGGGCCAGGCCACTTCAGTGGGGCTATGGACAGGCATTTACTTCATGTCCTGTAAAACCCAAGCCCTAAGTAGACAGCTGAACAACGGTTCCACAGGTGGCACATGTATATTAGAGGGTTATTTGGTAAACTTGAAATCTAGGGGAGTCCAAATCTTTAACCTGCAAAGTCTGACATTGTTTGGATCTGACATTTCCATTTGTTTAATGACAGAAATAAGAGCTAATCCCAGCGTCTGTATTTGAAGATGCACACACATTTTCCTAGTTTTGAGAAGTGTCAGGATATAGGAATTGGACTGGCCTAGCTGAGCTCCATTAGATTGAGTGAGTGAATATGAAGGATCTTCTATTATGAAGAAATGGGTTCTCAAGAGTCAGGACATTTCCATGTAAAATTATGGTTTGCACCTACATAAATGGTGTGTAAAAAAAATTAACGGAAATGTCCAACAGATTGAAAAAGGTTTAAATCCTTTTATCCAGTTGTTCGTGGAACAGTAGTTACCTTTTGTCTTTCACACGTTGTTTGTTTAAAATATGGATGTATGCGTAACAAGGGCCTCTGAAAGGAATGTTTACTTATCCTAATGTCCTCTTCCTCTATGCAGAAAAGTAAAGGCATTTTAGAAGCTCTCTGCTCAAGTCTCCAGGATTGCCTATAGTCTGTGGCTAGGGCCAAGCTGAATGCCTAGCATCCATGGGTGGAAGAGAGAACAACTGCTGACCCTCCGATCTGGCTATTCTTGTCTCTGGAAACATTGTCAGGTGCTGCAAGCATCAAGCCATCTGAAAGGCCAAAGTTGAGCACTACATTACTGGAGTAGATGACACCTTATTCTTATTCTTCAACAATTCTAACAACTTCGAGTCCCTTGCTGTCCCTTTATGAACACAGATGTCAGTTTGATGGGGGGACAGCCAAAATGACAAGAAGGTGACCTATCAGTGAACTCAGGAGCAGGTGAGGCCTGTCAGCTTCTAATTTGAAACTGGTGTCAGTCCTGAGGAATGGTTGGTATAATCACATTTGTAACTGATACCCTATAAACTCTGCAAACATTCACAATGCGCCTGTTATGAGTAATATGAAATTAACAATTCGTGTTTATGACACCAGACACCAACTGAAGCAAGTAGGTTTCGGTAACTGGATCGGCTCCGTCTGTCTTCCAGAGCAGAACATCAAACTGCCTCAGTCGAAGCCAAATGACTGTGTGCTTATGTTACAATAGCTGTTGTATTTATTTTGAAGACAAACTTTTGTAACTAGGTGTAAAGTGAGGACCTGAGAACTACCTCCTAGTTGAAATGATTCCTTTTAAAATTTCTCACTCGAGCCCATCCCTTAAGACATTTGTGATTTTTAAGTTGGGACCTAACAAATCACATACTGGATCTCAGATTTTCTGAATAACTGAAGGGAAGGCTCTGTGTAAATCTCCTCTCTCAGACACATAAATTACCAGCTGCATGAATGCTGCCATTAAGACATGCAGACAAGTGCAAGGGGTGGGGACAGGGCAGGATGCCCAAAAGAGGTGGAGTCACAGAGAAAACAAGACATTTGCTCACTGAGTAATTTATCCCTAATCTGCCTTCACTGGAGCTGAGCAAGAATGAACACTGAGAGTTAGCCTGTCGCTTCTCTAGCATTGGGGCATTTTTTTTCCTGCAAACTAGGCCTTTTCCTCCTGTTTCTGTGTTGCCTTACCTGTATTTTTTCATTAGGAAAAGTCAAAATTGCAGCATGCGAAGCTAAGATTTGAATTAAAATCAGGTTCAAGTACAAACTTAGGCTAAACTGCATTTCTGATTTGAAGACAGCAAAAAAAATCTCACATTCTCTTCCACATATATTTCAGCACAAATTGGCAGAAATCCTGACCGTTCAGTTCCTTTCCTGATGAAAGTGCTGCCAAGCTTGGTGCATATATTAGAAGAAAGTTCCTTCCCACGGACTTGCAAAGTTAAAGAAGGACCAGGAAATGGATCCATTGCAATTGTTACCACGGGCTTTAGTTAAGTGGCACTAGATAAATTTTGGTCCAAAAACCAGTTAGCTTGTGGAGCTTATGGAACAGTTTAGTACATTTTCACATATACAATCCACTGGAGCTACTAGCCCCTTGTAGTACTGCTCTGTGGTAGGAAAATAACGCTTATTCCCATTTTCCAGGAGAGAACTATGTCCCACAGAGCTTCAGTAGCGTAATCAAGGCCAGGTACAGCACTACAGCTGTGAGCCAAGCACAGACATCCTTTGCACTCTGGCCCAGCACTAACACACCACGCTTCTCACGCTGGTTAGCTCAGGTTTCTAGCAACAAATGTCACCTAATTAACAGAAGACAGGTACAACTGCAAAGAGTCACTTTGGGAGAATGTCAGCCCTAATCCTGCCAGCAAGACCAGCTTGCAAAACTCCCATTAACTTCGGGTGCTTCAGGAAAACATAGGAGCACTTTGAATTGCTGCTACCTGAATCTCAAGAGCTCACCCTGAGCAGCTTTAAAACTCACTAGAAATAGCCCATCATATGTATGAAAAGCAAACGTCCAGCTCTAATCTTAGCGATCCTTCTCCACCACCCAAAAACTCATCTCTGAGCATCAGCCTTGAATCCGGAGATGGGCTACAAACTGTGCACACTGCTGTAGTCACCTCTAGGCATGTAATACAACAGCTCACTTTAAATCTGATGGTACAGCACAATTGTTTGGTGTTTGGATAGGGCACATAAAACCTTGATAAAAATGACATCCATTCAGAGCTTTTCTAGAACCCAGTGAAATATGTTTTAGTTTTCCTCCCACTTACACGGTTATAATTCAACATATGGTTTAAATAGAGAGCCTACCTCTGTGGAACAAAGCCCAGCACAACAGCGCATGGTCCCGCTGCTTTAAGTCAACACAGAAGTGTGGCTGCTGGGCAATGTGCACCGTCTCACTAAAGTCGCAGTCAGTTAGGCAGGGCATAACGTTATAGTCAACAGAGGGCCTTGAGCTGGGCTGCTGGAGGCAGGACTGGCTGACCTGTTGGATTCTTCTGCAGCTCTATTCTTGTCTAGTGCTTCTCTGTCAACAAATAAATCACTTACATTTTTGATTATCAGCTGTAAATGTGCATTATCTTTTGATTTCCTAGTAAATCAAGTTTATCTGTGTATACATCCTGCACAGCGTTCATCAGAGTAACACTAAGTTCTAGCATAAGCCCAGAACAGCACTGCTGAGCCACCCGCAGGGTTCAGTAGATGAACTACCGCAAGTAGGAGCCTAGGAAGCCTCCCTGTCCCTTGTGCTCCTGAGGTTGAAGGAAAACTGCCACCATCTAGCTCAGCCCATCACCTGACAAGCTGACTGTTGAAGATGTCGCACTGACCCTTAGGAAGTGCCGGTGACAGGCAGCCGTGTGGCCAGCTCGGCACTCCATGCTCCTCTCACCTCTCTTCCCTCCCGTGTGAGAGCTGCTGCTGCTGGGCACCGCAGCACAGGGCAGAGATGGCCACTGCTCTCTGTCCTTTGCCAAAGCTTCCTGCCATGCCATGTGCCGTGAGGCTGGTCTGGCTAGTGTGGCATCTTAAGGCACTCTCTATAGGCTCACCTGGTGCCTCCAGCAGTTTAAGGATGAGGATGTCTTTTTTTTTTTTTTTTTTTTTAAACCAGGCAGCATGTCCGTAGAATATCTTCTGAGGGTTTTTCATAGTGACCAGAAAACCAAGCAGGGAGAAAAAAAAAAGAAGCTAGGATCTCTTCTGAAAGGTAGAAAGTAGAAGAATGGGACAAAAACCTTTGTCGAGCTCTTCAGAGTAGACCTTGATCTCGAGACTATTCCCCATATGCAGAAAGGAGTAACAGAGCACATCTGTTTTCATGACGTAGCCGATGGTATTTTGAGCACTCAGGTCCTGCACTTCCCCTTGACCTCACATCACCACTTTCTGTTAATACAATTACTTTTGGGGCCTCCTCGGTTCCCACCAGCTTTAGTTTTGAAGTTAAACAAAATTAGTCCTTCCAGGGCAACCATGGAACTGCCAGAAATGTACAGTGGAGCACTTAAAAGTAGGAGAGATGGCAGAGGGAAAAATGAGACTATAAACAGACATCCCAATTTTTAATTCTATTAATCTCAGTTACATTGGGGTAGGCAGAAACAAGGAAGTCTGCATCACAAAAAAGTGCTGAGGCATTTGGGTTTGCCTCCATGTCATGCCAAACAGAGAGCGATGCCACCCCTAGGCTCATTGCATGGGAGATACCTGTGCACAAGTCTTCCCCGTGACCAGCTTGAATCGAGGGTTTAAGCACGACTGGTCCCTACCTCACCCAGCTGCTATAACTGCTGACCTATGGGCATTTTCTCCTTGACTTACTGAATTTTTCAATTGCCCTACAGAATGGATTGGCACCAGCAGGATATACTGAGCCCATGAACCAACGACTGGGAAACCACTCTGCAAAGCAGGTTCAAATCCTTGCCCTGCTCTCAGGCTCAGTGACTATTATTTCACAACTCACTGCACTTCGCTGACTACAGGGCTCCCACAGGCAAGTGCTCAAGTCACTGAAGAATTCTTTTTTTTATTTTTCTATATACAGAAAGTCCACCCTGTTTGGGAAACTTTCCCCTCAAAACCAATCCATTTACAAGGTAAGGTTAAGTTTTAGTGACTCAGTGTTTTCTTTAAAAAAAAAAAAAAAACAACGCCAAAACCCCACATTTCAGTCAAAAACCTGTGATCAACTTGAGTTGGAATGGCATGGTTTCCCCTGCCGTTGGCTGCACGGCACGTGTGAGCAGCCCCAGGGAAAGCTCCGACACTGATGCAGTGACCCAATGAAAATCTTGGAAGCAGGAAGACAACATTAAAGACATCCATTAAGTAGTGTTTACATATACTGCTGAGGTGAATTTCAAAACTCCCCAGAAGTATTTGCAATTTGATGGCTTAGGAAAGCCATCTGGGAATTGTACATCAGACACAAGATGTCATGCCAAGTAACAAAATTAGTGTCTGTAACTTACCCCCTAGAGCCCATCTTCTCTTCTTAAATCCCCAGGAACCAGAGCTGGAGAGGCAGAGGGGGATGCCCGTGGTGCACGGCCTTTCCCATTTCCTCTCATTGGTACAAGTCTGCAGAACGACAACATGGATTTATTCAAAGGAGACAGCGTAGAAACAGACCTGGATGCATGTGGCAGAGCTGAAGGCATCTCGCTGTAATTAATGAGTAGTGAAACAAGTAGTTATTTATGTTGCACAGGTCTAATGAATAGGAATTAGTCATATCTCTGATTCTTGGGCGGCTATTTATGCTGCTTATCTGATATTTTAAAGGAAACTGCACTGACTATTTTCTAGTCCAAAGAGGGACGAGTGGGTAAAACAAGAACTGACTTGTGCTTCTGACTAAACACTGGGAAACTAGTTTCCAAGTTTGGAAGTGTCTGGATGTATTTTTCCATATTTTTTCTTTCTTTGAGTTTTCCTGACTTCAGTCAGGAGGTGAAATGCCAGAAATACCCAGAGACAGCCTATCTAACCAGACGGCTCCCCCACGGGCATTGCAGCCCGACGGGTGTTTTTCCAAACCACCCCTGAACTCTGAACCTTCAAATCATTTACAGATCTCCTCCGCTCAGAGATGAAACCACATCCCTGCATGGCTTTTGAAAGCGGGAGTGTGGTGGAGAGCCTGGCTCAGCAGAGCTCCTGTGCAGAGTCCAGCTGCTTTGCAAACGTGGCCAGAGCGCCTGTGAAGGCTGATGTGGCCTTGCGGAGCTGGGAACAGAGGAGCTGTGGATGCAGCCACTGCATCAGAATCTGCTGGTGCTGGATGCTGTTGATGTCTGTGAGGCTAAGAATAAGCAGGGCACCCATTAGCTCTGTAATTACCTGGAGTAAACCTTCACCTCTTCTGCCCAGGCTAGAGCCTGAACAGAGCTTAACTAGCCAAAGGCAACTTGGAGACCCTAAATTTCCAATTACAAGCACTGCCTGATTGGGCGGTATTTTTTCTAAGAAACTAAAGCCTTCTGTCCCTGGTGATAAGCTGGTTTTTATCATGAAATATTACAGTTGTATTGTACACGACTGCTCTGTATGACACAATTTACAGAGTTGCTCCTGTGCCTGCTGTCAGTGACAGGGTGCCCTTTACAACGGGGACTTGTATCACGTCAAAATTTTCATGATTCTAAGGGAGCAGAAAGAGAAATATTTCCGTGGTGCAAAATCCCTGTTAGGTAACTATTCTCGAAGTGTGTACAAGATTGCATGTCAAAACATTTTTATTGTTAGCTGCTGGGACTTACATTGACTGACAGCAGCAGTTTTAACAACTGAGATGCAGTGTAGTTTGCTATTTTACTTGGGTTTAATAGGCGAGCTCTGTATTTCAGGAGACTATCATTTTCAAGTCATAAAGCCTGTCTTTAGAAATGCGTACTCCCTTCCTCCCACTTTCAGGATCTTTATCAAGTAGGTGCAAGACAAGAGAGTAATGAAAGAGATCAAAAAATAATGCTTTAATTTTGCCTGGCTGTATAGCGTCAGAGTATCACGGCCTCTTAATAACATAACCGATGTGACTGTAGGAAATACAGTTAAAATGAAAACGAGCAACAGGTGGGGGGGTGGGGGTAACTTAGGACCCAATTCTGTTTCTCTAATTATGCAGTTAATCAAGACACTGCCGAGGACTTGCCGGAGAGCAGACGGAGTTTTGGACGGAAGGAGGTGCCGGCGGGGGGGTCTTTACCGAACCTAGGCTAATGCCTACCCTTAACTCCCCCTTCCCCCGCTGCTGTGACTTCCTATTGCTCGATTTCAGCGGCTATAAGCAGCCACGTATCCCGTTCCTTGGATCTTTTGCTCTACTGGCGGAGGAAAACCATTCCCTCGGCGTTTACGATTTGTTATCTTCATGTAGACAATATCACCCGCTATCACACAATCATCCTGAAAAATCCCCAGATCTTTTGACTTTAGCCTTTGCCAGCCGTGTGCTCGGCTACTTACCAAAAAGTCTGTCGTGTCACCGCATTCGGGGGAAGCGGGAGCCTGTGAGATCGGCTGCATCAGGCTGTGATGACATCTCCGTATGCGTTTAGGTTTTCCACATTATTTTACTTCTATTCTTTATTTTAATCCTGAGAAACTGTTTCTTCAGAGTTTTTGCAGCTCGCCTCGGCGTAAAGACCACAACTGTCAAATGGCGTATTTGAAAGCCACAGAAATGTTTAGGACGGGAATCTTCTAACGAGACTGATGTGTCTGCCAGTTTCTGAGCCTACACAATGTTTTACCGAGGAAGTGATGCTAACTACGCTGCCGACACCGCGTTAATATTTCTTGTTTCCTGCCCGTTAACGTTATTAACCTAAGTCGCTGTGTTCCAAAGTCACGAAAACTGACTTACATGCCTGTCAAGAGATGCTGAGGTACTTGAGCTCATCTGCATTTGTATTTCTGCAGCACTCTGCTCTGGTGGGACTCCCACATTTCAGCACAAAAGCCTGCTTTTCACTCAATCTCCCACATCCAACACATTCTTCCTTAATGTTCTTCTAGATTAGGTCTCAGTTGCCATTCACAGAATAAACTGTAACAACAGCCTAATTCTGGATCTGACTGGGCCAGAATGACTTACGGCTAACTTCATGGAGGTCAGTGGGCTGGGTCCCGCACAGTTCAAACATCGGGATTCTGATTTTGGCTCCGTCACCACAGAAAGCAGTGCGAGTGCTCAGTGTCAGGAGGCACTGGAAATGAAAGCAGTTTGGGACTGCAGTTAGCCCTGCATTCACAATCTCAGGGCAATTAACAGCATTACAAAATGCTAGCGGAGAAGGCAGGCAGATCTAAAGGAAAGGGAAAGGGAAGAGAGGAAGATAAGGAGAAACAAAAAAAATTATTTGAGAGTAATATGTAGGGGAGTTACAAGGTACTGGTCTTCATTTCTTGAGCCTATTCACGTGTGTGCATGAGTGTGTGCATGTGCATGTGTTACCCCAGCGCATGACCATAGTAGCTGCTGCTGGAGAACAAGGAAGAAAAGGAAACGTGGAAGGAGACACCAAACAGGAAGGAAAGTGGTCTAGAATAAGGAAGCCTGTTATTTTTTATTTGTCTTTGAAGACTCATGGACTTGCATAAATTTGCATAGCTTCCACATGGAAGAACCAATTGTTTTGAAAATAAATGCAAAGATTCACTCCTAGGTAGAGCTATGTCAAAGCAGTAAAACAGTTGGGTCTTTAAAATGTTTTTGAACAGTAACACTGAAAAACTCTTAAGCAGCATGAATAAGACAGTGTTAACAAATTCAGTCCTTGCTGGTAAAATACTGCCGTGCTTTTGAAGTAAAAATTTCAAACTGTTTTTGTTTTTTTGCTAGGACTTCATCTCCTTTTTTTCACTTTCTTTTAATTGAATGGGATTTTGGTTCTGCCTGTCGGTTTGAAGTAGACTGGAAAAGAGGGAAAGGCCCCTGTGAGAAATGAATTTAACAATCAAATGCTGTCCCTGAGAAACCAGAGTGGTTCCTCTGTGCCCGGGCGGGCACCAGCAGAGAACAGGGGGGCTGTACGCTGCTCACAGGCTCAGTGTTGCCCAGCAATCATTTGGGCTTCAAATGCCATTGGCAACATTTCTTAAAATGTTCTGAAATTTTAGAGTTTAGAAAGTCTGTCCACAAGCATTGTGAGGGGCTCTGGGTAGTGAAGCTTTTAGCTGTCCCTTATTTCGTGTAGCTGCCTGAGGAAAAGCTAACACCTGGTATAAATCTTGCATCAGGGCCCAGTTGTCAAGCTGTGGTTTACCTCCTAAGTTTTGTTCAGGTTTTCCATGAGAAAAACTGAAACAAAACCCTGTCCTTTGAGTACTCAACACACATGAAGTTTCAGTTTGAATTCATTTAAAATCTTTTAGATCTGTTCAATATTAGTTTGGCTCTGCCTGAGTTGCCAGGATGCCTTACTTTATGTCGAGAGGATGTTTGGAATGTTTTGGGTTTGTTTTTTTTTTTTCGTTGATCGTGGTTTCTTTTGTAAAAAGGCTGTGTCCAAGACCCACTGTCCAGGAGTGTGAAGGTTGCCCTGCTTGATCCGAAGGGCAAACCCTAGAGAAACAGGCCACTCACTCAGAAATCTCTTATCTCCGCATCCAGCATATTGTTTCCTTATCAGGAGATACCAGGTTTTGGAAGAACTTGATTTCAGAATATGAAGCAGTTCCACAGACCACTTGGGCTTGACCTTCAAATGCCTTAGATAGACACAAGCCTTGAAAATGACCCTCTGCGCCCTGGGAACTTTTGTGGGGGAAAAAAAAAAAAAAAAAAAAAAAGAAGTGCCCAGGGGGTATATTCTTGACTGTGTTGCTGAGTCAATAAATTGCAGTGCTCTAAATCAGCTGAAGGTTTAGTTAACTGTGAATAGGTTTTCTTAATAGAATTCTTAATAGAATAATAGTCCTAAGGCTGACAGTTTGTGAATGTATATCTTAAATATATGCATGCCCCTATATGACAGGAAAGGAAAACGAGTCTAGAGATGGAAAAGTGAATTTGTATTCCAGTGTCTGCTACCTGGGAAGAGCAAGGAGCCGAGGAGATGTACCCAGGAGCAGACCCATGGCTTCTCAGTGCTGCTCAGAGTCCCAGCAGCACGATGGGTCCAGTGCCACACGGACACCCCAATGCATCCCAAGAGGCTGCCAAGAACCTGGCAGGGGAAACAGCTGGAGCAGCTAGAAAGCCCATCTGGATCGCATCAGCAGCATTTTCAGCATTGCAAATGCTTGCCTACCTGAACTTGCAGCATCAATGCTTCAATGTAACATGCCCAGAAACAAGGAGAGGCTTTGCCAGACCTTCCTGGCAGCACAGGCATGGAATATGGATCTGGAACTAGTGGGATTTTTGTCTTAACTACAGCTGATCCTGACGCTACTCAGGAAAACACCCTTATAATGAGACATAGAGCCAATAAATTCAGTGGCTTTGTTTAGGCATTGACATTGGGTATCTGGGTAAAACGCTTCACAGAAGCAAAGGCACTAATTTATCTTTTCCTACATCTTTACATTTTCATTTCAAAATGCATCTTTTTCATGAACTATCTATGATACTCGTGACAAACCTGAACAGTTATTGTGGCTCATCTATCGTGTACATGTTTGCAGGTAATACTGTGCTGCCTGATCTGCTTTTGCAGCATTTAGAACATGCAGCTGCAAAAGGGAATGTAGGAGGGGTCAGCACTGAGGGGTTTGCATTTAGCATCACCTACTGGAATCCCAAAACTAAAAATGAGCCAGAGGAAAACAGCGTTGCTCTGCCTTGCATGCACTTATGGCCAATGAGCAAGTCCAGGGATCCGGGTCTGATTTCACAATTCTGCACATGCACCCCTGCAAATCTTTTCAAACTCTGCAGCAATAAATGTGTAGGCATCTGAGGGTTGGATTCAGATCTGAAATGAGTATTTACTGCTATCAATTAGGAGTAGACAAACACTACCCTAATAAAACACTACCCTAATAAAAACAGAACTTAATCTGTGGATTTGAAAAATCGTGTTTGAAGAGAGCAATCGCAAGGTCTGTAACTATATTTAAGTTCCTCTAACTCCTACTGATTTCAGTACAGGCACCTAAATTGAAGTTAAACATGTAAATACTTGCCCCTGTTATATTAGGTCAGAGACAGAATTTTGTTCCTCTCAAGATTATTGCTACCGTGACATGAAACTCTATGACATGAAACTGTGTGACATAAAGTAAATTAATATAGCAAGAAAGTCAAAATGTCCATGAAAAATATGTTCACATACCTGCTCCATCTTCCTAGCCTTTTCTTTCCTTCTTTGCTTATTTGTTGTTCTTCCAATGATCTGTTTTGGTCACTCTCAACAGGAAAACTTTATTACAGTAGGTTTTCTTCAAATTGATGCCAGCTAATTTAATTTCAGGCAGAAATTGAACCTTGTTAGGACTGGCTAATTCTTGCAGCTTTTCTGATTTGAGCTCCAGCCACTAATATAAAGGAAATATTTAACAGTACCTGGTAAATTGACTTAGTAGTAGGAACATGAATTTGAGACCAACACAGTGAACTTATGTAAAGCCTACAGCAACTTCATGATCATGAGTATTTACACAGATAACTAATCCAGAGAGTTTTCATCAGCCAGCCGGGCGCAGAAACAGGTCACCCAGCTGCTGGGGCTGGTTCACTCGGGGTTTATCTTGTGAACTTGGAATACTTGCCACAACACTCCTGTAATCACTTGAGCAATAATTTCTTGGACAAACTGTCCATGAGGCGATAGCCTCAAACTGCAAAAGAAGCTTCAATCTTTAGTCAAAAAGCACTGTCTTTCTTTTCTTTTTTTTTCTAAGGGCTGAGCTCTCTGTGCAAGTTCTTGACTATGCATAGCTCACCCTGCCTTCTAACCCACCAGCAGGGCAGTGCTGTGAGCCAGCCCCATATAAACATCCCCACACAGCTCTGCCACTTGCCCACTGACCCCAGGCACTCCCTGCTACTCCATCAGTGTGGAACTGTTACCCCAGCCCTACTCACATAGTAGACAAATCCATCTTTTTTTTTTCCTTGTTGTAGATATATTCTCTCTTATTTAGCTGGAGAATAGCAGATGCACGTTTATGTGGACATAAGAGTCTGTATCATTTCTGAACACCTCAGCACCCCTCAGGGTCATACTTAGACCAGTCTGTCAAACTTTGAGGAAAATGTCTCCCTTTGCATCATTTCGCTGACTGACTGTCTGATCCTTATGGTTGTTTTCTTTCCTGAATGCAACATAAACTTGCGTGCAGTTGAGCCACTGTGAGGTCCTGTTGCATTCAGGGGAGCCAAACTAGAGTGGGTGTAATCCAGCATCGATCCACTCAAGAGGTGGACAGGTTAGACTGTAGGGTAAGTGTGATGCCCGTTTCTGTACACCCCACATAGCATGTCCATCTGCACAGAAGACACCCAAATTGTTCAGAGCTGCTCGTGCCAGCTGTATATGGGGATCCAGCTGAGAAGCCTGGATTTAGCTGCTCTTAGGAACTGGATCCAAACTTGCATTTCATATGAAAGCATGCCACACTGTAACACCTCTACCATTCATGCAAGTCTTGGAAATTTCTATTTGCCCAGAACAAATAAATATAATCTTATTGGCATTTAAAAACACACACACACACACACCAAAAACCCTCCAAAAAACCAAACCAAACCTAACCAAAAACCTCTAGACTCCCATTTCACCTTCATAGGGGAAGCTGGTCTTCTGACTGGGCTTGTAAATGTTCTTGATCATTCTGCAAGGTTGCAGCGTAGCATATGGAGCTTAGAATTCCGGTCACAGGGTCCATCAGTGATTTAATATTTAACAAGAAAATGACATTTGTCAGTCACATCTATTCTAAGTTTACGCAGCCGTATTTCCCCCGGTTATCTATGTGAAGTGGACAGATACTGCATTAACAGCTCAACATTTCTCCAGGTATTTTTAATCCCTTTCCTCCCATTCTGTTCCTCTATCAGGCAATCAGCTCAGGTCAGACTCACCTCAGCGGGCCAGCACAGCAGTCTGCATTTAGAGGCAGAAAATCTGAATCTTCGCACTGCTGACCTTATTGTTTTACAGACTATTGATTGCAAGTCATCAGGTTTCAGCAGTTCAAAGGGATCAACCTCTGGAAAAGAAAAGCAGAAAGAAGGAATGAACCCATACACAGGATGAGGGCACTATTGCAACTGAACTGACAAACGGCGTCAGGCCGATTTAGTTTAATGTGGATAAACGGTAATGAAAAGAGATTCTCTAATCTCTTCTATGCAGCGTCGGAATGCAGGCAGCCAGAAGTTTGCAGCACGCCGGTGTGCCCACGTGGCCTGCAGAGAAGGGGGTGCTGGTGAGCATCACAGCAAGAGCTGGCCGAGGCAGGTGCCCCCCTCCAGGGCCTCCAAATGGAGCAGAAGCTCCATGTTTCTCCCCATGGGCCCGTGCCCAGCTTATGCTTTTGTCTAGACAGAGCAAGAGGCACCTCCTAAACCAGAGCCAGGGTGGGCTGGGTAACAGGGTTGGCAACGAGCCCACCATCCCTGTTCAGGCTGCTCCAGGAAGGCAGACAGTAGCGCCCGGGTGAGGGCTGGGGGCTGTGGAGCAGCTTCCCAGCGCTGTTTGCCTGCTGAAGGGCAGTGAGGATGGGAAGGGCAATGGGAGCAGCTAAAGCAGAGAGCCAGAGTGCCCTGGATGCAGGGTGAGGCTGCCTCTGGCAGACTCTGTATCTCGCACACTTAAATGCCCGTAAGCACCCATCACTTCACTCCTGCCTCTGGTGCTGGACAGAGGGAGCCCTTCTAAACATTTAAAACAAAGATGGAAAAACAACATGCTTGGCTGGTAAAAGGATTTTGCAAAATGTCATAAATTCATCACGGGGATTTATTTAAATATGAGGCTTCAAAAGTTGCATAACAAGCAAATAGAAGCAGATAATTTTTATGCATCTTGCCAGCACTACAAACGAGACCCATTTTTCCGACACTCAATCACAATATTGAAAATATGTTTCCTCCCTTGAGATACTGGTAATCAAGATTGTCAAAGGGGGATTTTTTTTTAAAATTCTTCAAGCTGGGAATATTAAGACAACTTCGAGAAGATCTTTTCTACATTTTGCTTTTCTAATTCTCCTTTCATAAATATGTTTAGTGCAAACCATGCAAGACAAAGACGACCACTTTTTTCCCAGACGTACTCACCTACCACAATGAACTGGCACTCTGTATTGCTCAGTATAATAGTCAGTATAATTGTGTTAGCAAATACATCTATATAGATGATTTAGTCCTCTTGAGAAGCAGAATATGTTAGTCAGATGGTCAGCTGAGCCATAGCTTTGTGGTAAGAACCCTTTGCTATATAAAGACATCCACAGTCATGTTCTTAACAGTCTTGTGCAGTAACTCAGAGACCTGGCAAACTATCCCCTCTTGAGCCCATGAACTGCAGGAGACCAATCTCTCCCTGTCCCTCTCCACAGCAGGGACTTGGGGTCCACTGAAGCTCTGGCCTTGCTCAGCAGCCTGTGCTACTCAGCCATGCCTCCTGTTCTTCATAATAATGTATGGTAGCAAAATCTGGCTATGTTTTTGCTATGTTTAAATTGCAGGTTTTGTTTGCACTTTGTTCCCCTTCCTATTGTATGATTAGTTATTGTATTTGTCAAAACCATGGCATCAAATGTCTGAAGTACTACAGCCTGGAGGAGATTAAAGGTAACAACCAGAAACACAAACGACCAAAAATTCTAGTTTTGAGTCCTGTTGTACTTGAACCTGACTCCTCTCAGCCTGGAAAACTTTTTCAAAGGGAAGCAGCATAATCCCAGCCAAAACTAGGAAAATGGCAGTGATAACCACTTGAGAGTGTGTGACCACATCCTCCAGTTCATCCATTCAGCGCTGTCACTTTTATCGTCTCACAAACAAAAAAGTCCCATTAGAAGATAGCTAGCGAAGAGCTTTCTCCACCTCACCTACCAGCTTTTCTTTACAGTATCTGTTTTTCACTGCCTGGCTTCTTTTTGATGTTGCTATCCCCACGGAATGAAATGAAACTGGAGATTCTATCTTTCATTCAAATGGAGGTGGCCTTTCCCTAGAAATAATTTAATTTTCCCTGGAAATGTTTTCATTTTCACAAAAGAGTCCATGAAGCTAAGTTTTTAAACTTACCAAGGTTTAGACTGACAAGAGAAATAATTTGGAAAGGTATAAGTTTGTGGTTTTATTAACAACTGCTTTTCTCCTACTGTTCCTAGTATTTTGTGAAATTGCATGCAGTAAGAACTTTAAGACATCAGCATTACAACATGGCACTCTGATTCAGGATGCGCTATTTGATATTAGACTCATCAGGCCTTTAGGACACAAGTTAAGCTGCGAATTTCAAGCGTATTTTTTGATAAACTATTTGCAAATTAGATGTATTCCAAATGTTTGCTCATTTAATTAGAACATAAAAGATTTTTCTCTTTGACTGGACCTTGCTTCTGACCCTTCTTGCCTGTGTGTGGTTTGTATTGTTCTTGGCTAATGAGATATAGGATATGTACTAAACATTTACACATTAAAGGCATCCTTCGTTCAGCATGAAGGTGTTGATACATCAAGGATACCTCAAACATGCTGAGATTCCAACAACTTGTCAGACAAATTAGCACCTTACCAATCGGGGGTAAAATTGAGTTTCACATTTCTCCCTGGTGGGAAGAAAAAAAATCAAAAATCACTGGAGTTTAATACTGTCTTTGTAAATAAGAACACAAAAGGCTTTATTACCTCTGTAGTGTAAATTATAGCCCTCACTGACTCTGATTTTTAATTCATTGTTTTTAAATGATCCCAGGCACTTCAGAGCAAATCCATTGTGTCATTCCTCTGCTAGGGCAGATATTTCCCCTCTTTTATTTCTTTTACAGTTATTTAAAATCTACACCTATATATTAAAATGGAAGGAAATCAAAGTCTCAAATCTGTATGTTCCACTAGCATATAACTACCAGGGGCTTTTAACCCCAACTCTAAGGAGTATGTGGAATTAAGGGACTGTATGGCCATGAGACTATAAAGGTTTAAGTATTTTTTTTTCAGCTGACTAGTGCTGAAAAGTAGTGCTCAGTGCTTCAGATTGCTGGCACTCCGCATGAGACATTCAGAGCACCGGAAAGACCTACTGGCAGGTAATCCAGCCTAATAAAGTATCCCAACTGAATAACTGGGCTGGGAGTAAGGTTAAGATCAACCTTAGGTGCTGTAGACACCAATGGCAGTCCTGTGCCTCTAAGTCACAAATCATTACATAGTATGTACTGGGGAGATCATGATGCAAATTGCTGCCTACACAAAATTTGGGGAGAGGGGGTTGCTGTCATAAACCTCTAAGATATTTATGCATCAAAAGGGCTTTCTTGAACTTACATACCTCATATGATCCCATCACAAACATACATTTTCCAAGATTATGAGGTCGGCAAATCAAATCAACCTATAATGAAAGCAAGAGGGGGCCTAAGGTTTCTATAGAGATTGGGTAGGTACCTGTAGGTCATTCCTCGCTTTCCCCTTGGCAAATTCTTCGTTGTCAGTAATCTCAAATTCAGCAGGTTTTTTTTTTTTTAGATACAGGAAAGAAATTTGTATAGAACCTGCCTGGTTGAAGTTGCTTGAAACTCCTTTCAGAAGGAACTGTCACCACATTAATGAATTTTATCATCAGCCCTTCTTAATTTATCATTAAGCCCTAATATCTAAACAAAACATACATACGCCTCTGTTCCACACCTGGGTATCTGCTCAATGTGACTGTTATCCTTTGGCCACAACTTCCCCGTAACTAGGACAGGACACCTTAACTGGTGCCCTGTGTGCAATCATCTTTGTTCAAAGATTCAAAGTTCATATTAAAATATTTACAGAACAAAAAAAAATGTTACCAGAAGCAGGTATTTAATTCTGAGGATACCAATTCCTTTTCAGCACACGTGTTTTTCAGAGTTCTCAGTACAACAAGGCGAGTAGGACTCTTAGTTCCCAGCATCCACAACAAGGCAGACAAGGGCTGCTGAAGCAGAGATGGGATTGAATGTTGACCGTACGGGCATTGCACAGGCATGTCAGACTTGTAAACCAGATTCTTATACAAAGAACTTCATATAGAAATCTGGAGAAGATCAAAGATTTCTATTTTTCATAGTACATGTTTGTACAGAACTACAGAGCAGCACTCTTGCTCAGTAACTTGTATTACACATATTAAAATACTTGCACAGGTTTTTGCCTTGAGGAAAAAAAAAATCCCAAAGAAAAAGATGTAGAATGTTTAAATCCTTAAAAGAGAAATTTTGGTTCCCATACATATAACAATATGTTTTATAAACATGTAATTAAAAGGAACTGATTCACTGACAGGATCATAACTCTGTAGATAAGTGTTGGTATTTGACTAAAACAATAATGGGAAGCACTAATTGCATGTGGTCTGTTGCGTGGCTGCTAGAATCAAGTAGTGAAGATGATCACAGTTCCTTATTAATTAGGACCACCTAGAGTGATGGAAAGCTTGAATGATCAAAGAGAAGATGGTTTTATGCTGCAAACGTTGATACACTCTTGAGCTTTCTAGCACAATTTAATATCCAGTATGAACACTTGACATACTAACTACTGAACAGGGAAATGAGCGTAGTATCAGGCTACAAAAGTTTTGTTTGCATCAAAGATAAGTGAATAATATTCAGTGTTATATTCCTATTCCCTATTGTATAACAAAATAATTTTGTATTAGTATCAGAGCTCAACAACTTATTTTTGCCTACCTTAATCAAGAATAAATTATTCTTTCTTCCTAATACCAGAGCATGAGAGATCCCTCCCTGCTTTCTTTGAATATCCACAGTGATCACTTTGTAGAAATCCAGAGTAATCCAGTGCAATTATTTACTTTTCATAATTTGGTCATCCAATCCCATGAAATTGTTTCTGTGCCTTGACTGAATAGCTGAGATGTTTTGAAGAGAACAATTTATGGTGTCTCTGCAGTACTATTGGTCACACCTGGACTCATACAAGGCAGAGTCTTTCCTTAAAACACTTTTGTGAACAAAAACCTCTTCCCATGAATGTCTGTAAATACTAACAAAAACACAAATATGATTGATTGAAACAAGCTCTGCTTTGGAACTGAAGCACAACTGAAAAGTGAGGATTGTCTTGCAGGATTCAAGTGGCTCTAAATTCTATGAGAAAATCTTCAATTTATTCACATACATCTGAAGTTATTTTGTTTGTTGCTGTTCAGACTTCAGCTTTCAGGCCGTTCAGTAGGTCATGGCTTTTGATTCTTCAATTTGTCAAATAAAATCTACTCTGTGACTACAGAAAAGCCTTCTGGTTCAAGTGAGAGGTGCTAGAAGGAAACCTGTGTTAAGAAACAACATTAATTTTAAATTATATCTTAAAAAAATAATCTTAAATTATGACTGAATAAAATAGCGTTCTCCTCTGAAAGAGCTTTCATTTAACGTAACTGAGGGACATAGGCAGGAGGCAGATACAGTCAAAACCCAGTCTGATTCTTCTACTAAGGATGAGTTTTACTAAACAGTTTTACCCTCCATACACACCAGTTTAGCATTTCTCTCGGAAAGCTCTTCACAACTCTTGGCCTAGCACCTCTAAATTCTCTAAAGTCACTAGAACCTTAAAGGGTTAAGCGCCTTGTTGTAGCAGGTATAATTTTTATATTTAATATATTGATGTTTATATTCATACTACATATTTAATATATATTATTATATGAAAATGGAACATATTTAACGCTTCCTCACTAAATAAGCAACATACACTAGCTGGAAAAATAATCACAGGTGTTAAGTTTGGGTTCTCTGAAGTCTGGAATCAAGCAAATATATCTCAATATAAAATGGACAACTGCCTAACTAGAAAAGTTGCCACCACCTCCTTACCAGTATCTAAAAATCTACTTTCTCACTCCTAAAATGTCAGGATGTCTTTTTTGCAACAGCTTGACAGAAGCTTAAGAGAAGAATAAACCAGTGCAATCACATGTGCTCCACTACAAAGTCAGCCTTACTTCACAGAGCCCTCAAGCTTGGTATGGAGATGCCCCAATCTCATTTGAGCTCGCTTTTTCAGTACATTTAATCCTTAATGCTTTGGTTCCCATACATATAGCAATGTGTACTACGGAATCGGGAATGAGCCTAACACCTAAATTCTGCCTTTTTGAAGGCCCGCTGACAACCCTGGTTTAGAGTTCAACTAGAAAACAAAATATCTGTGTTCAGTTTGGGGGAATTGATTTAACCTTTTGGAAGAAATTAGAGGCAGGGGCTGTCAACCTTGAACCACCCCCCTGTTTAAGGTTCAGACCTCATTAGTTTTGGCTAGGAATACTCTCTAATTACGAAGAGAGTTTCCTCAAGTTGCACTTTAGAAATTCATCTTTTTTTTGTAAGCTGTAAAGTATTCATAAAAAGCTAAAAACTCTGGCAAAATTAGCATTGATGGATGTTTTCTCACCCTCCATCAGGAAATGATGTACTTGAAACTCATTACAGATCTTCATAGAAACTCTGCTGAATGTGCCTTGGGCTTTGTGCTGATCAGCACACACAGAGTTTACTGCATAATTCATCTCTCTTGTGTCACATTTAATGTATAACATGTATTTCCTGTTAATTATGAAAATAAAAAGGCATACTTTCTTTTAGAAACATAATCATGAAATTACTACAGAAATTAAGAAACATGGAGTCGTATTTTACCCATTTTGCATGAACTTTTGTTTTCTTTTAAGTCAGTGTTACCTCCTGTGCAGACATAAGAGGAAAACATTGCATTGAGAACTCACCAAACATGCTTTGCTTCTCCTTCACACACCAGGCAGAGCCTCTCCCCTGTGGCCACACAAGGAGGGGTGCGTGGGATCCCTCTTGCCCTGTTGGCTGCCAGGGCCACCCTTCTCATTGGAGCCATGGGTTGGCCTGTGGTCCCCTTAACTGTCTTCCTCAGAGAGGATGTTTTCGTGTCTTTCTTCGTGGGCGTCAATGAAACATTAGGCATCCTGTATTTCATTTTCCTCATTCAAGGTTGAAGATTATTCAGTAATATTCTACTTCACTTCACCCATCCATCTATATGAGTCTGTTCAGCTTCCCTTACCAAAAGAATGAAGAGACAAAAATCCCATCTCAGCATCATACCCACACCAATATATCTTATGAAGTTATATTGTCTGCCAAGAGAAGAAAATGAGCAACACCATAAATCTGAAAATACACCATTCTTATTTGGAATAAGGGGGAGGAGGGGACTAATCTGTACACAATGGTACATTTGGCCACCTTATTTTCACTGATACACTGATAATTCCCCTTCGGAGAAAAAATCCTGTGTTGACATTATTTGTTCTGTGGCTGATGAGGCAACTGGGTTAATATTGCTTTTATAGTTCACACTAACATCACAACAATACCGGATTTTTACAGGGCTTTACTAACTACCAGGTTAAAGTTGATAGTCCAATAGATGTGGATCTATTCTAACCATAGGATTTTACTGCCTGCTTGGAGTATGCTCAAGTATCACAGAGTGCAGTTCCCTGAGGAAATCATCTATATTTTGTGATCATAGGTACATGCATCTTTCAGAAATGCAACCACATGTAGCTTGAAGCCTACCTCAGATGCTACGGCCCTGTACCAACTGCAAGACAGCTGGGAGCCACAAGGTAACCTGAATGGGAAGAAGCAAAACAGCTGCCCTGGGACCCAGCCAAATCTTGTTCCTCATGAGAGTTTGATGGGGCCCTTGGGGACCAAGAATTATCTCTCACTTATGAGGCAGTCCCGTAGTTCCTTTTCAGAAACTTTCAGGGGATATTGCCTTTTGACTCTTGCCCACATGAAAATCTTCATTCATAATGCTAAGCTTAGGAAAGTTGAGTAGCTGCCTAGAGTGATATGAAGTTGTGTATCAGTAATAGTGCCAGTAACCTCTACAGAAAAAAGTGAGTCGGGATAAAGAGACATATCAGCAGTGGTGTCCGGGAACCAGGATAAATTTCCGTGTCCTCAGCTGTGGAAAGACCTGCAGCAGAATCCCAGCAAAATGACTCTGCAGGACGAGAGCACAACTTTGGTAGCTTCTCCAGGAGGTTTCAGCTTCACTGTTTGTCGTGGTTTAACCCGGCTGGCAACTAAGCACCACGCAGCCGCTCGCTCACTCCCCCCTCTCCCTCTGTGGGATGGGGGAGAGAATCGTAGGAAAGGAAAAAAAAGTAAGACCCGTGGATTGAGATAGAGACAGTTTAATAAGAGAGAAGAATAACAATAGTGATAATAATAATGGTAAGAGAATATATAGAATATATCTAAAACAAGTGATGCACAATGCAATTGCTCACCACCCGCTGACCGGTGCCCAGCCCGTCCCGAGCCGCGATCACTCCCCCTGAGCCGCGATCACACAGCCCGAGCTGCGACCACACTGCCCGCAACCAACCGACCGAACAACTAACCCCCCCGAGCATGACGTTATATGGTATGGAATAGCCCTTTGGTCAGTTTGGGTTAGCTGTCCTAGCTGTGCTGTACTCCCAGCTTGTTATGCACCTGGCCGAGCAGGAGAAGCTCAAAAAGTCCTTGAGTAGTCTGAGCACTACATGGCAACAACTAAAAACATCAGTGTGTTATCAACATTCTTCTGGTACTAAATCCAAAACACAGCACTATGCTAGCTACTATGAAGAAAATTAACTCTATGCCAGCTGAAACCAGGACACTGTTCCATGTACAGATGTGAAAAAGAACTTTAACTGCCAGAGCTGATAGTTACCGGGATCTGGCTGTATAAAAAAAAAAAAAAAAAAAGGCCTGAGGGAAGATTTCATTCTCACACAGCTGATCTCTGTAAGAAACTAAAAAGAATTTAGGGGCTTTTAACATTCTCCTTCAGGGTGGCGTTTAAAATCTGGCTTAAGAAACAATGCACTACCACCAGTTCATGCAGCATCTGAATTTCTAATAGCATATTTAAGCATCAACTTCTAAAGACACGTGGCTGTGTAAAATCATCCAGCGCTCATTTAAAAAAAAAAAATCTATTCATGATTGTGGGGAAAAGTTAGGAAGTGACTTCTAAAACCACAAGGCCTGGAAAGCTAGACATGCCAAATGTAGTCGCTTAACTTCAAACTCATGGCTTTGAAGCCGATCTCATGATTTCTAGATGCTTAAATCATATTTTATTGAAGTGTGGGATGGCAATGCTGCAAGTGTTGGGACATAACTTTTATCACTCCAAAACCAAAAATACCTCTTAAAAATCACTGGTATAAGCAGTCACTCCTGCCCTTATGGATAGTTGAACAATGCTGCTTCAGCTTATTTAGAAGGTGAAGATGTAAAATGTTTCTGAATAATGTAAGCAAACATGAAACAAACTGTAAAGAAAAAAGATCATAAAATATTCTTTTATGAAATGCAGAGATTTTACATAGTCATCTTACAATAAAAGCTTTTCCCATCACCTTAGCGTTTCACCTCAGGGCAAATTCATAGATTTTTTTCAAGGTATTGATTCTTTTGTATATCCTAAATGAGATTTAAGTAATAATTTTTTTTTTTTCATCTCTAGCTCTCAGTTTTGTAGCGCATTGCCTTGGAGCAACCTATTTCATCGTAACACGCTGCACTTATTTTACATTTCTTGCACACTTAAGGATATTTTGCCATTAAAGTTTCTTTTGGCACTTTTTATCTGTTGAAAGTTGGTTTAAAATATTAGAAAAAAGCAATAGAATGATTAAGATGCATTCCATGCTAGAAGTCCAACTGTTCCAAATGTTCATTTTTCCTTCCAAACCCATATATTTCATGCAACCTTGTATTGTTTTATTTTTCACCCTCAGGTTTCTTTCACTCTTCACTGACGTAAACAGTAAGACTGATTTCTTTGAAAATATATCTGTGCAGATGATTTGTCCTTGAAGTACAATATCTCATTTGCAAGAATATTTTATATAAGAGCTGAATTATTGATAGACAGCCTTGACATAACATTCAGGACAAAATATTGTTGCTGTATTAAACTATATTGTATTACTTTCAGCTCAGCTGATGGAATAGTTTGATTTTTGTAGTTTTGATCACAGAGATTCAGAAATTTGACAAATCAAATTGAATCTGGCAGATCAAATGTACCTCTTAGTTTTGCTGAAGACAGACTCCACCGATGTCTAAATTTAAGAGGGGAAAGTCTGTCCTCTCTGTAGAAATAGGCAGCTCTTCATGACGCAGCCTTTTAAAGTTAAGAATTTCCGGCCAACAGAATTACATTGCTCTAGAAGTAATGTATATATTGTAAAGCTCCTACATAATGAATGCATGAGAGAATTTTAAATACAATTTTGTGTGAACACGCCTCAAAATAACAATTTTTCAACATTCTCCAAAATGTCTGTCAGTACACTCAGCAGTGTGACTGAAGACACGCTCAGAAGACACCCAAACTGTACCACGCAAACAGCACTTCACAAATGTGCTGTCTCAATTCTCCTAAGCCCCCATGCTCTCTTCTAGCTCTAATTTAAATTTTCCATCAATAATCATTATTGAGAACAGAAACCATGGGCTGCTTCTGAACTCATGCAAGGTTTAACTCCTGCCTTTTCACTGGAGCAAAAGTCCATAGGCGTAGTGGTGCTGGGTCAGACCACAGGGGTACCTAGCTCAACATACTGGATCCAGCAGTGATCAACTGTTAACCACCATGGAAATACCTATGAAAATACCTTTTTTTTGGTCGTTACTATGATTACTCACACAACTGTTTTCTTCTCAAGTTATTTTTCAGACTATTCAAACCTAATATTTTCTCTTGCTACTATCATGAACAGAATTTTGCCAAATTTTCTTGACTCATCAAAGGGTACTTCTCCTGAAGTGGGGCTTTTATGTTTGACAACAATGCTGGGTTTTTGGTGTGACTGCTTTGTAGAACATACAGTAAAGCAAATCTTCTCCTAGATCCTTAGCACCTCACCTTGAATCTAGACATTTCTCAAACCAAAGCCCCTCCCAAGTCAATTTAGATGTTTTGCCTGCATGTCACAGTTACATTGTCTATATGCTTCCCTTTCAAGAATGACAAAACAACCCGGAGGACGCCAATTGCTGATACCTGAAAAGGCTGCTTCTCTAGGGGTGGGGGTTACTTCCTCAGAAAATGGTCTGACAGCCAGGGGACCATTAAGCAACTCCTTTGGCATCCTTTACTCAGTAGAGAAGTACCACCAGAGAGTGATTAAGAAGAGTTAGATTAGAGGACTCCCAGCTTCAGTATCATAACATATAACCAGAAACTAATGTCTCGTGTGCCAGACTCGTTCTTCCTCTTAAGAATAGCACGTCATTGTGCATCATGGAAATGAAACAGCAGATGTTTCCAAATATAGAGCAAGATTCACTGTGCTTGTCAGCTGTCTTCCTGGACTGCAGACACACATTATAACTGTAGGCAGAAAGCCACTTCTAAAATACCTCACAAAATTGGGGAAGAGATCTAAAATTTTAAATAGTGAACATATTCAAAATATTTGTAGCTGATATATGAAAGATGCAGGGTGGGGGAGGTAGAACTATTAGTAACATCATTCCTCCAGCAAGCCCTTTCAGCTAAATCCCTGTAGAGGTCCAGCTGGCAGGAGAATTTGACGCTAACTTCTATGGCAGTCATTCAGAGGATGCTAGCTGATGAAAGATATGGAGCTCTCAGATTAAGAATCTTGTTGAAAACCTGTGGCAGCTTTAAAAACAAAACCAGGTAGTAGTTTCCAAACAGGAACAACATATATTGTGAACTTGATACTCCTCTCAATTTATAGTTGATCTTTAATCTGTGAACCCACCCACAAAACAATTGCTAGTTGTTTTTAATTTTATATCTTGTTGAAACAGAGAAGGAAATTGGTGATGTGATGCAGTTTCCCTATGTTAGAAATAGCTGTGCAGTTTGGAAGTGGTGGAGGGAAGGTATGAGCTGGTTCTTTAGGATCACCTGTCTTCCACATAGACCATATAAGATTAATTTTTTATTTAGTTAGGAGGATTTTTCTTTTATAAAAGGTGGGTATATGCCATGCATATCCATATTGTTTGGGACATACATAGACAGAGAAAAACTTCTTTAAGATTTATGGTGACAGTAACTACAATGAGAAAAAATACTGGAATTACAAGAGGACCCAACCTCAGAATTTGGATAGATTCAATATTCCCAGGATTTCCAAAATATATGTGTCTCTGGCTCCCCAAACTGTTATTTTCACCAGCTTTGAAGTCAGATGAAAATCTCATGATTCCAATCTAATGAGTGCAATCTCCTCACTTTTCAGTAGGACAAGAGCCACTAGGGGATACCTTTTTACTGAATGACAGAGCACATTAAGAAATAGTCAATATTGGGAATAAACTCCAGGGTGGTCTTGCATAGGCAGTGAAAAGAGAAGGTAAGTACAGAGCAATTGTAACTGCAAAATTTGAATGTCTTACTGGCATTGGGTCATTTCTCAGACATGGTATGCTGAAAAAAATATAAATCTGTGAAGTGCTCAGGATTACAAAATTTCACTTAAATGAGAAGGCAACACCCACTGTAGTGTGAAGGACCATAATCTCTTGCCATTTATGCATATGCCTGCTCAAGTCAACCCCCTTTTACCAAAATTAGATCTATTTCCTCTCTTTTGTAACTGTATTTGTTGATTTTAATTGAAATTTCAGAAACAGGAAAGCCTTTTGCTGTTCTTGTTTGTCTTGTTTTTGCTGTACTCGTTCCACAATGAAGATTTAGCTTTTATTTAAACTGGATGACCCAATATATTCAGTTCAGCTGCTAGATTGACTGTCACTGACTTGTCAAATACCTGTTATGAATAGTATACAGAAGGAGAACAAGTTGACCTTGAACTTGCTAAATGTTTTATGAATACTACCCGTTTCCAGAAAAATATGAATATGTTTTCCAGATTTGCTCTTTTTGCTTTCCTTAAGGGTGTTCTCAGTAACAAATACCTTTCATCTTACTGAGATGCTTGTTACACAGAAGGTTTGGGAAGGGGAGAACAACATTTTAATGATGATTTTAATGCTTGTGGATTGTAAAGGATTGATTATATCATAGGCTGAATTCCTGGACTTAGCCAAAGGCTATGGAGAATATTGTTGCTATAAAGCTAGCATTGCTTCCTAAGACCTGTTAAATTCTGGTTTATAATTTTCCATTACTGGGATGATTTGGTCTCGGTGACTATTCTTTTATCTTAACTGGCATTTTCATTGTTAAGCAAAATCAGAGTAGGTGATGCTATTTAAATAGAATAAACAAGAGCAATCACAGGTTTGATCTGTCCAGCTCCTGCAAATGCATGCATTATTTCCAAACATAAGAACGGGACCGTAGCGCCTCCAGCTGGTGTTGGAAACCTGTAATTCTCATGCATATGCCAAAGAACACAACAGGGAAGGGGGGCAGTTAGTACTTTAGGATCCAGGTCAGAGGACTGGGGTTGTAATCAACAGAGAAACACTCCAAATAAAATTAATCTAAGACATTTGTACCCCGCACTGGATTTTGATCAAACACTTCAGAAGTAAAAAATAGCAGCTAATTTACTCTGCCATGAAATATATTGGTTCCTTTTCAAATACATTGGTTCCTTTTCAAAAGCTACTTTCAGCTCTTTCAGAATTTGTGGACAAAGTGGTTTCTAGCTAATACATAGTTTTAAATGCTTTTTTGAAAGCCTGTTGCATGATAGAGTTCATAGCAACAGCTTCTGCTACTGCTTTAAGAGCACAATAAGGTTTATTAAGAAGGATGCACTTCAGTTCATAGATTGCTTGTTTTCTGCTTTACTTTATTCATCATAATCCTTACTTCCTCTTAGTAAAAAAAAAAAATAATAATAAAAAAAATCAGAAATAAAAAAGCCAGTGACCAGTATTGATCTTCTCTATCTCAAAGCAGGTTCCCTTGATCTGGGTCAAACCTGTCTCTGTCAGTAACAGCTTTTCCAGGAGACAGTTCTATTTAAAATGTTTCACAGGGCATCTAGTTATTTGTTCATTTGTCAGGAATGGTGGAAGAGACTATAATAGACAAGCAGCCTCAGCTGGCTGCTGGATGTAAGTCTAGATTCAGTCATATCACAAAGACAAAATAAGAATATATTTTCTGCGCACTGTGGAAAACAGTTTTATGATACATCTTGACCCAAGACTTTTTAAAAAGCCCATTATTGATATTAATTGAAATTTAAGATGCCCTTTGGAATTTCACTGCGAACATTTTTACTCTAATAGTGGGTTTGATGTTAAGAATGAGAAGCGAGTGGCATGGGCTGCAGTATGGTACACATGGCAGCTATCAATTCCACACTGCAAGATCTATTTTCCAGTTGAATGCAAAAGGAAATATGTTTTCCTGCAGAACACGTCCTCCATCATCTGTACTCATGTTAATCTGGGAAGAGGACAGAGGCTCTCATTATAATCTTATGTAATAAAAACTCTCTTATAGTCGTCTTTGAGGTTTTTAAAGAGCTTCATCTGAAGGATAGCTTCAAATGAGCACTGATGTACACAAATAGTAGAAAAGAATGTGACATGCAAGTGTAGTCCAGGCTGTCCTGTGTCATCTGTAATATCAAAGACCCCTAATGTCACTTAGAGAGGCAGTTGGAGTGCCCATCCTACATCAGACATGGTGAGAAGAAACCCGAGACCTGTTCCTTTTCTTCTGACACACTTACAAGACAAACACATGGTCCATTAAAAATAACACAGCTCTGCTCTGATACGTTTCCCTCCCATGTGTCTGACTTAAAAATATGCCTCAGTTCAGAGTGTTATGCCTATTAAGATATAACATTACTGCTCTGCGATGAGCCACTTCAGAGAACACAGCAGGGAAGCTGGCTCCCATTGTGCTAAAGAGGGCAGCCCCTTCAAACTCAGTGCTGGAGCAAAACATTACCCTCTTGCAACACTCTCTCTTCTTGCATCCGGAGTAGGTTGGGTTTGGTTGGGTTTTTTTTCTTCTTTTTCTTGAGTCATGCTGGTTCCACCTCTGAAAAGCTGTAGTGACATAATTGACACTACAGCAGCTGGGGCTGGGAGCACCAGAAAGCAGTGTATTACATTTTCTTTTCTCTGCCCAGGTCACAGAGCATCCAGTATGATTTTAGTAGATCTTGTTGTGGAGAGCTTTTAATGCTTATTTGTTACTATTATTTAAGAATAGTCTGCTGATGGGGAGACTACCAGCATGCTGTCTAAACATTAGATATTATTTTGACCTTGATTTATTCCTGCAGTAAAATCTGATCACAGGTTCCAAATGCATGCTGTTATTCATACATTAACCAACAATAGGGGCAACCTAGATCACAACTGTAAGTGGAGGATGAGTGTATGGAAATGATCTAGGGTTTCATTTTCTTCTTCTTTTTTGGTTCAACTGTATAAAGGAACTCACGTGTGTCACTGATTTTTTTTCATTAAAAATTATACATAACAATGTTAGGTATAAATAATGCAGAATGCCACTGCACATGTGGGGCCATACACAAAGCTTGCAATTAAAACAATAAAAGGTTGAAGCGATTGAAAAATTATTCCAAAAGGAGCATATTAGAAAAGGATTCTGCTCTGTATCTTAGTAGTAAAGACGGTTTAGCTGGGTTTGTTGCACAGATTTTTTTGAATGAGCATGTACATGAGCACAGTATATCCTGGTTTAAGAATGAAGGGACACCAGTTTTTCCCCAGCAGGTTCACTAGCCCAGAGATTCCTCACACTGAAATTACCAGTGAACAGCCTGACCCCAGGGACAGGATCGCTGTCATGTGGCAGTGGCTGTGAATGTTTCAAATATTTCACACTTATGCATACACTAGCTCTTCTTAATTATTTTTCCTTCAAATATCTGCAGAAAAGCAATTCAATGAGTCTGGTTACAGTGTTACAGGTTTTTGTGAGTTGTTTTTTTTTAAAGACTTTACGCTTCTGCAGAGTTAAGTATCAGTATAAACTTCATTTTTCAGAGCAGAAAGTTTGTCACAAATTGAGAACATTTGTAAACTTTCTCCTTTTTCGTATAGTTTGATCAGCATCGCTCTTGTTGCTCCCAGCCTGAATTAATATTGCCACTGAGAGCCTCTGTTTGGGAACGATCATTTATGAAGAAAGAGCTTCCATTATGAATTAGAGCAGCTGAGGATTTGGCATGGGTATTTATTCACTCCTTACCCAAATCCAACTTCCCATCTCAGCTGAGCAGGGGCTTCAGTTTCAGCCTCTGATTGAGACACATTTTTGAACTGAAGTTTTTTCCAAAAACACTGCCCACTCCATTTAGCTCTCCATAACCACTGGTAAAATGATGCAGATCTCACACATCTGTTTAAGAAAAAAAAAAAGCAACCATCTAGCCTAACATCAACATATCGATGCTTCGTATCATATATTTCAAACCTTTATTACCAATTTTCATGTCTGCACCAAGTCCTTTAGTCTTGGACATGCAAATTTTTGGGGGTTTTGGGGCTGCAGCAGTAAGAATTTACACAAGGAATCTTTACATGAACTCGTGTGCTAGGGCTGGTAAGTAGGTTCACAGAGTAGGGTTGGAAATACCAAGGAACTCCATACCTGGTCTGGTTCACCTCATCTATATCAAATGGCTTTATTCTCAAAACAAAAGTAAATATTAGCTGAGGAGAAATTAAGAATGGTTCAACTCTGCCAAGATAACATTCATTCTGGAGACTAGACTGGAGTAAGCAAGCAAAAAGGTAAGTCTTTCCCCAGGATAACAGGGGAGTCACTTAAGAGAGTCCAAAACAAGAGACATCCTTCATCTGCACACAGCTGGGACTATGGCACTACCTAGTAGCGCTGCTCTGGGCCTGCCAGCATGTCACTGTGTCTACAAAACAAAGTGCTAGCATTTGGTAGTCCATCTGACAGAGTATGCCAAAATATTGACCTTGTAAGACAAGGCGGCAAGGAAACTTTCCAGACAAGATTTAAGGACAGAAATTAAAAAGAACCAGTGCCTTCTTGGAATAACAAGAAAAGAGAAGAGGCTGTGATTTGGACGGCACAGACTGTGCAGCCAGACGGGAGAGCTGGAAAACGTGAAAAGGTGTTATAGTACATTTAAAAAAAAAAAAGCTGAAAGCTTTATTAAAAACACAACAAAATCTTAATTTTGCATAATAATATGCAAATAATAATAATAATAATAATATGCAAATAATAAAATAATAATAATAATCTCAGACTCTGGGAAAATAGCCAGAACTCTATAGGCTGACATGTAGAAGACAGACATTTAGGAAGTCCAAAGGGGTGTAATTATGTCTGTCATGAAAGGAAGCAGCAAGGATATGACTGAAAATTTGGAGGCAGGCAAGGGCTAAGTGTAAGCAACATGCATCAGCAATACCTGGGAGATACTGCCATGCAGGTGTTCAGGCAAGAAAGGAGCAAAAGCAAACACGAAGACTACTGCAGGCTGGCTAGTCTGACAAGGCAATTTCAGATTATCTTTATGAAGATTGTAATGGCTAAGTCAGACTCAAAGAACAAGGAGTACTTAAGTATTCTCTCATTTATCACAAGGACCACACTGTTTGTAATAATTTTAAAATTCAGTATTTCAAATGAATTTGTTAAAGGAAAGGTAAAGTCATTTTTACTTCATATTTGCGCACCTAGGCAACCCTTTTCTCTGGGAAGGCTGCAAGTCCCACAAAATGCCCTAAACATTTTGTTGTCCGTAAATCATCTCAAATACTCAGTCAGTAAGCTTGATCAATAAGTAACTTTTCCAAAGCTCTCTAAATACTGGCAGAGTCTTTGCCCTAGGCTCTGTTTCCTTTTTGCTTAGAAATACATGTAGATGATTGGTCCAAATTAAATCTGATTATTTGGGATTTATCTGTTATCAAAAATAGATATCTAATTTTATGTTGAAATACACATAACATTTTTTAATGAAAATCTGGTTTTATAAAGGATTAAAATGTCCCCAATATGTATACAGATACATTATCATATACACATTCCTTAATTTTATCTCAGAGTGAAAAAATAGCTATATACCAGATACCCATCATATGGGCATATACAGACCTGAGAGTGTGGAACTGCTCTTCCCACTTAGGTGGATCATTCCAACTTCTTAATTGTTCTTCATTTACCTGTGCCTAGAAAAGTTGAAAATTAGAAAACACAAAGATTGAGCAAAGCCTAGAGAATTAGAGGGATAATGGAGGGCAGAGGGTAGGGAAAAAATGTTATTTTCTATTTCTCAGTGGTAAAAGTCCTGATAAGGTGGATGTTTGTTTACATTCCTCAGACTTGCCCTCTGTCTGTGAGTCTTCAGCAAACACGAGCACTGATATGACAGGCATCTATTCAGCTTTCTAATTATGTAAGTACAAATATCTACAATTTGGATTTTAGCAATTTCAAACAGTAGAAATAAATCTGATAAGAAAGGGAAAAGGTGAATTTTTACATTGTAATTCTATCAGGAGGCAGGGAAGGAGAATGAAGCAGAAGCATTTGTGATCTTAAAGGCAAATTGGATGACATTTTGAAAGATATCTATAACAGCAAGGTAGTGATTAATAGAGATGGCAGTGATTTTTTTCCTCAGAGTAATTAAAACTTCAGGTTTTCCTTTTTTTTTTGTTTGCCTATCTGTCATTTATATCATTCACAGACAGTAAGACAAACTTCATATTAAAGATTCTGCTTTCATATCATTGAAATGAATACCTGAGACAGCTTCTAGGTCAGATCCAGAGGTACATGAAGAGCATTTTCCAGTCAAAAATAAGGCAAAATGAAACCAGGATCTTGGCATGTCCTCTTCCCTCTCACGCTGATGGTTACTTGGCACGCTGATATACGTGCACCCATGGCCGCCTACCCCAGTTCGCCCACAATGGCTGCCTTGACACAAAGATTCACTTGGCAGATGTTTACTTGCATCACCTTCAGGACCCCAGTGAGTTACCTTGACTGAAAGTCGAGCCAAAAAGATTCAGTGTTTGCCCCCTTCGGGTCCTGTTCTGTCTCCTCAGCAGCAAAGTACTCCACTCAGATCAAAAATCAATTTAGTTGCAAGGTCATATGGAAATACCTCACAGCATGAAAAACTTGACTCTGTCTTCGCAGAGGCCTTTGGATTGAGCAGGCAATTGACCACCTAAAAGCTTTGGCCATACTTCACATGCAAAGAAATTTGTGTCCATCTCCTGTACAGCCAGAGCATAAAACTTCAAAAACTCTTTATGTCATAATCAATCAAACTCAGCAGGACACGTCCGCCATTGGCACTCCAGCTGGTTTCGCTCTCATTGCATTTGCTGCAGTTCCCTAGTAAAGTATGACGACTTATACGGGAAAACTGCTGAACAAAAACTGTCTTTGCATATGCAAAAAACAGTTCAGAGGCCTCTGTGGGAAAGGGAAATAAAAAGCTTAGGTTTTTTAAGGTTTTTGTCAATTTGCATTACTTGCATTGGTTGGAAGGTTGGTTTGGGGGCTTAGTCCCTTCCCCCCCATTGGCCAGTTGTTTTATTTCTTGTTTATTACTTGTATTTTCCAAATAATTTCTGAATAATTGGGAGGCTTTGTGAAGCTGATCTATTGTGATGATTTGTCAAAACATAATCACATAACGCAACACAGGCCAAGTTTTAATTGTGCTCTAATTGGAGCCCTTACAGCCTTAAAAAAATAAAGCAGAGAGGATTGTTTCACTTGCAACCGTGAGCTACAGACATAATAAGTGGCCTTGTGATGAGCCATCATTGGGGAAGGCCCACCAGATGGGAGGCATGAAACAGAAATGTTGTTTATTTCTGCAATCAAGCCAAAGTGAGCTGAAAATCCTGAATGAAAAACTTTCTACAGAACTTTTACACAAAGATCAGAGACTTTTTCTTGAGACGCACCACTTGGGAATTTGTGATCCTTGTTCCTACCACAGTTGGATAATTTTAACATCCCACAGAGCTGACAGACTTTGACACTAACAACTATGCAGGGAGTAAAACAGATTTACAAGTGGCAGTGACCTTTTCATCAAGGGAAGTAAAGTAGACTCGAATGCACCGTACCCCCGACTCACAGTCCTGACAACATCATTCAACATACAGTAGGAAAAGCACTTAAGCAAAAGTTTATGAAAGTGACATTGACACAGCACAGTACGTTAAATTGATCCCACCAACATGCCGTGAGTTTTAAGTAGCATCTCTTTTTTTTTTTTTTTTTTTTTTTCTTCCCAGGGAGATTTGAAGTGTTTGCTGCTTAAATAGTTTAGTGTCATCTGTTACTCAGAGAAGACAATTAAAATGCTGCAGTATCAGCACCTGTTTAATTATGAACATATACATATTTTGACCATCCTTCTTGCAGTAAAAAGATAAATAAATGAATAAAAATAGAAACAATCTATAATTGAATGTTCCTGCCAGCATTTCTTTCTTATCTTAGACCCCCATAACGCAGTGCTGCCTGGAGAGGCCTTATTCACTATCTTGGATCTTGTTACCCTAGCAACTAATAGCCAAGCTGCCTTCAAAAAAAAAAAAAAATAATAGAGGTGGCCTCTCCGATTTTTAAAGGAAATTGGCTACTTTAAACCCAGTGAATGCCTGCTTTAATTGCACTGTTCATGGTTGAGAATCTCTCCCTTGGCATTTTTTCACAGCTAATAACAGTTTTATTCATCTAGGTGGTTTGCTGTGTAGAAGCAGTAAAGCAAAACTTCTTCTGCCAGAAACTTCAAGCAAAGTTGATTAATTTTTAGGCACCTAAAAGCCAAAAATTAGGCCTGCATCTGCTTATGCAGAATCTTTGCAATTTCATTATGATTTAAAGGAAGGCTATTATTTTAAGCTTCTGTAAGAGTAAGATTAGTTTACTAAGAAGCATTATACAAGTACAGTTAATAAAGATACTCCATCTTCAGAAGAAAGAAAATTGTTGGACGAATTTATGGTAAAGCAAATTTTTCCTATCGATCAAGCCCTAGAGGGGCATTAACAACACTTAAGGGAACAAACTGCAGAAGATGGCATAACTGACACATATAAAAGAGTCGGCAAGAGAGCTGAGCAGGGCTGGGAGGAAATGGAACACTTTAACATTACATCCCGGTCATACCAAGGTCCATTGACCCTGTACTCATTCCAGATAATTAATTTACAACACATTAAACCTCTGTGTGAAGAAGGATGTTATGCATCAATTGCATAGGAATAAAAAGTGTTATTGATTTAAGATTTCTACTGTATCATGCACTGACAGAAAGAAACAATCTAGCAGCGTTTTAAAGACCAAAAACCCCTTTTCTGAAGGACAAGTTTGCTAAATAAGTGCACTTTACACTACATTTAACTGAAGTATTGTTGACACCCTAAAATAAATGCTGTTAGGAAAGAAACCCTCAGCATAATTAGGAGAATATGGCGTGACTGGATAGTATTGGCATTCACTCTAGAAACCAAATGCTTTGAGGTGATAATGCTCTCTTTTACAGTAAGAATTTAAAATAGAAAAATACATTGACAAATATTATTTAATGAATAAAATATGAGTGAACAGTGCCATTAATACGGTACAATGTCTAATGAGAGTCAAGCCCATTTTCCTCATGGAGGCATTGCACACTTAACGCATAAAAGGAGGAAATTGTTGCGGACTGGCAAAGTTTTCAGATTCATGAACATCAGAACCAGCTTAATTTACAGAGGTTTTTTTTTTTTCTTTAATTAAATTACAATTTTTGGATCACAGTTCACAGAATCACAGAATCGCAAGGGTTGGAAGGGACCTCGGGAGATCATCTAGTCCAACCCCCCTGCTAAAGCAGGTTCTCCTAGAGCATGTTACACAGGACTTCATCCAGGCGGGCTTTGAATATCTCCAGAGAAGGAGACTCCACAACCCCCCTGGGCAGCCTGTTCCAGTGCTCTGTCACACTCAAAGTAAAGAATTTTGTCCTCATATTCAACTGAAACCTCTTATGTTTCAGTTTGTACCCATTGACCCTTGTCCTGTCGCTGGGCACCGCTGCAAAGAGTCTGGCTCTGTCCTCGTGACTTCCACCCTGAAGATATTTGTATGTATTGATGAGGTCCTCTCTCAGTCTTCTCTTCTTCAGGCTGAACAAGCCCAACTCTCTCAGCCTTTCCTCGTAGGGGAGATGCTCCAGTCCCTTTATCATCCTAGTTGCTCTCCTCTGGACTCTTTCTAGGAGTTCCTCATCTTTCTTGAACTGGGGAGCCCAGAACTGGACACAGTACTCCAGGTGGGGTCTCAC
>NW_009259308.1:1037649-1104859 GCF_000687185.1 Egretta garzetta
GATCTTCATCAAGTTCCTCTTTGCCCAGCTCTCCAGCCTGTCCAGGTCCCGCTGAATGGCAGCACAGCCTTCCGGCGTATCAGCCACTCCTCCCAGTTTTGTGTCATCAGCGAACTTGCTGAGGGTACGCTCTGTCCCCTCGTCCAGGTCATTGATGAACAAGTTGAACAAGACCGGGCTGAGTACTGAGCCCTGGGGAACTCCACTAGCTACCAGCCTCCAACTGGACTCTGCCCCGCCGATCAGAACCCTCTGAGCCCTGCCATTCAGCCAGTTCTCAATCCACCTCACTGTCCACTCATCCAACCCACACTTCTTGAGCTTCCCTATGAGGATGTTATGGGAGACAGTATCAAAAGCCTTGCTGAAGTCAAGATAGACAACATCTACCGCTCTCCCCTCATCTACCCAACCAGTCAGGCCATTATAGAAGGCTATCAGATTGGTCAGGCATGATTTCAGAAAATTCAGAAATTCAGGTCAAAGTTCTAGGCTGCTTAGCATTTCTTACTGCAGTTTAACTTCCCAAGAACAAGGGATGCCAAAAAATTCTGCCCTATATCACTTGCAACTTTCACCAAATATCTACTTTAAAGTTCATTTAAGACTTGCAGTGATAAGACTTGCAGTGATTAGAAAGAGATTAGCCTACATGCCATATGTTCCCAATGCAAAAAGATCTAAGAGAATCGGTCTCAAGCAAGCAGAACAAAAAGAGAGCAGAAGCATAGAGGTGTCTCTAATTGATCTCAGGCTGAACTACAACTCATCTCACAATATCGAGGGAAGGGTTAGCTTCCTGGTAGAAAGCCAGATGGTGTTTGGGGTTCGGTATAAAACACTGGGAAAGGGTGTATGGAAGATCCAAAATGAAGCCTGGAATTTTGCAAGCAAGGGAAGCTACTCCAGCCACATTGAGACCAATATGGGAGCATCCCAAACATAACAGAGAAGTCAAAGCACTACAAGACTCAGATAGAAAAGTGTGGAGAATCTGAGCTATAAGAGCAGGAGAGTGCACGAATACCTCCAGATGAACTCGCACACAGCGGCAGACAGTGTGAATGAAGGTGATCCCTAGTGTTTAGAAGGTTTAAGAACAGCAATTCACATTTCTCTGCAAGAGTTTGCGAGCACCTGCAAGTACACACAGTATGGGCAAACTGGATGACAGTGGCAATATTAGATCCAGGACCCCTTTTGTAGAAGTATCCCACATAGCCCTGGGACATAACGAAATGATAGCTTGAAAGCCAGCCATAAGCACACAAACAATATGATGGCAGCAACAGGGATGCCATGGCTGCAAGAAAGGCTGCACATATCAGGAGGTAAACAACTTAAACTCAGCAAAGTATTAATTAATTTAAAAGAAAAATAAACTTTTCTTCAGCATTAAAGTTGGCTATTCATGGACATCTCCAAGAAATATGTGGTAGTTTCTCTCAATAGTACAATCAAAACTGAAGTCAAGTGCATTATTCATTATGGGTACTAATAAAAAATTTAATGTCAGTGCTCTCAAAGAGTGAAGGGATCCTTTGGCCTTAGTCTATATGTATAAAAACTTATGTATCTTATTTATGGAGAGCTTATGTTAACTGAAACTGGCTATAAACTACTTACTGCCATCCCCAAAAGGAATCTGATAAGCATCTTTATCTCACCCTCTCCTGAAACGGCATAGATTATTTCTCAACTACAAATGGTTGATTTACAAACCACATATAAATCTAAGTGAAATTTGTTGCCTACAGATGCGTATACTGGAGCCTTTGATGCAAGCACAGCAGAGCAACGTACTACCCCTTAAACGACAGGCATATCCATCTGACACTTACCTGCCCTTTAACCATTTCTGTCTCAGACAAGGGACCTCAAACAGCAGAGAAAAATCAGGGTATTGGCTCAGGTTGCTGTGCTCCTCACTTTCCCAAGATGCCCCATATGAAGATCCTCCAGTTAGGCTGCAGCGCACTTATTAGTCCCCTTTCATTAGCGACAGCTATCACAGCTCTGTGATAGCTCAAGTGTATAGTGGTTTGCCGCAGATTTTGCCTACTCTGCCAGACACTTTCCGCAACAAGCTGTACTTTTGCCCAGCCTTAGGCTCACACTGTCAACTAAAACAGCAGCAGCAACCAAAAACCAGCCTTGGCAGTTCTCTGATGGGGAAAATTATATCTTAATACCTGTACCGTGGTCAGCTGTACACATAGTAATAAAATGGAAAACTATGTCAGTCATAGCAATAGATAGGGCGACCCCTCCATAATACTACTGCATTTTCTTAAAGCTTATATTTTTCTGTAAGACTGGTACAGGCTAAAGGGGAGAAAAGCTCCTGGTTTACAACCACAGGTCCAGTCTTGACTAACTGAGCAGCACAGAAAAAGCCTCTCCCAAAAGTCTTGCTGACCCATCACAGTCATTTCTCAAGTAGGTGCAGCCATCGCATTTTTCCTTCTGTGTACACTGAGACATCCCCAGCATTTTTATTCGCTAGCAACCAAATTATTATCCACCAAGAGTGCAAGAGATAATTCACTTTTGATGGATTTTTTTAGTTAGATATTTTACTGAAATCACTTATTTTTCATTTTAAAAATAAATCCTTTTGCATTAGATTTTGATACATAACAGTCAACGTTAATTATAATCTAGTAAAGTAATTCAAACAAGATTTAAATTCTCTCACATCTATCCTTAAAACAGTAATGAAGTGAAGAGCACATCTATTTTAGTACAGAATCAGAAGGAAAAAAAAGTCATATCTTTTGAGGTCTCATCAGTCCATACAAATACACTGCAATACTAGGTACTTCAGTAAGTATCTCAAGTGATGTTTAAGTATTTCCCTGGAGCAAACAGTAGTGTTAGTTTTTGCCAAAAAAAAAAAAAAAGCTCTTCCTTTTCATCTTACAGTGAAAACTGTGAAAAAAATTGTGCATTCTTAATTCAGGTTGGTTGAATGTACCAGCCTTAACTATGTGCAGCTTAAATAGACAAAATGGATGAAGGACAGTAAGGAAAAGCAAAATAAACTGATATCCTGGGTGTACCTGATGCACTCCCTGGTGGTAGCACCAAGAGAATAACGTGGGTTCCCTTACGCTCTACCCATTTGACAACATTGTTTCCCCAATCCATATCAGAGCTATATGTTACTTAATAGCCTGTTCGATTATAAGGTAGTGTTAATAAGTAACCTGGGTGTGTTCGCCCTTCACTAAATTATAATCAACAGTTGATGCTAGATTTTACATTTGTTTTTCTCTCCCTACATTATGAAGATAAAGATTTCACATTTAGTATGGATAATCACGCTACTACGTTACTCTTATTACCACAACTAGGGAACTGGTTTTTTTCTCCTTGACCTATAAGGCATGACATGGTCTCATACAGTATTAGTTCTTTATTTTAAAAAAAAATTTTCAAGTAATGTGGTTCTGTAACAAGAATTTTGAGATTTCCCTTGGTAAACCTGACAATGTGTTGAGGAAGGCTACTGAACTGCTACACCGAGCCGCAGATTGCCTACCTGCAGTCAGGGAATGTGTGCTCCCTTGGGCTTGCACGCCTTTGCTCCCTGTATGCCATGGTAACCATGGCTCGTCCCACAGTACATGCTTCCACCACCTTCAGCTGACTCAGAGCAGTTAGGTGACTGCGTGTGCCGTGTTGGAAAAGGAGTCCGGCCGAGGAACCTGGTCCAGAGGAACAAATAGAAAGAGAGGCCCAAGCTGTTGATCGGGTGAGACAGTGCAACCATGGGAAAATACGCATATGATGTTTAATGATGGCTAAAAACAGTCGGAAAATTAAACTTTTTTAAGTTCGGTTAAATATACCAATGTTTTATTTGTGTTTATTGCCTAAGGTACTGTTTTTTCACTTTTAATTCAGAATAAAAGATATCTATATTACAATACTAGCATTTCTTATGGGATTAACTTTCAGCTTTACTACCCTTTATTGAGTGTCTCATGCCACACGCACTGCCATGGATCATGAGCAGCTGAGTGATCAGACCAGCACCCTGCACATTAGTGGTGTGCAGCTGATGCACAGATGGTCACATTTGTTATAATGGACTCAAATGAACAGGCAGTCGTGAATCCGTAATATACTACTCACTGACTGTTTGAGATCTAGCTGGTGGCAAACTTCCATTTAAAGTGTAGTGGTACAGTGTTTATCCTGGAATCACTGAGGTAGCTCAGAGGTTTGGAGTGCTTTTTTGTTCCAGTAAGCATCATGCGTGAGCAAATGATTTACTGCACAATAGAGGGTTTCTCTACTCAGATTTTATTAATTAATTGCAAAGTGATTATTCCTGATTGCAAAGAGATGAATCAGATCCCCATTAGGTGCACATTGCTAGAGTTCTACAATATTAGTTTATCTTATGGATATATATTCTATATGTGAACTGCATACCTTTTTGAAAGACTACTTGTCTGTCACATGAATCAGCACATCACACACATGCATCTAAGGGCAGGATTATTTTTATGTTCTGTTAATTTCATGGAAATCAATACCTTGCTGTCCCTTCAAAAAACCACTTTCCTAATGGAGTATTATATATGTAGTTACTGCAGCATCAGGCTCGAATAGTAAGTCAAACTTTCAAACTAGATGAAAGAATACAAAGTGCAGGTAGATAATAGGTATTTTTTAAATTATTCACCCATACTTACTGTGTCCCTCTCTAGAATTCATGGGTCATTATTCTTTGTAGCTCTTTTTTTTCTTTAGAGTAAGATTGTGGGATGAAGCCCACATTCTGAAATTGCACACAAATATGTTAGAAAAATGGAGTGTTTGAAATCAATTCTAATGTTAAATGCAAAGGACATTCTGGGCTCATTAAGTAAAAATATCTCATTTAACGAGCAGGAAAGCACTGGAGCACACTGAACCCTGACACAAAGCAAATTATTTAAGTGATAAATTATATTTTATGGTGAATGTAAAAGTTAATAATACTCAGGGGTAAGGTAATAAATGCAGAGGTGTAACTAACTTCATTGACTGCTTTACTTACAAACATGCCATATGTACCTGGTTACTTGAAAAAGTAATAAAAAGAATTGGCAGAAACTCCTGGAACCGAAGATTCACATAGAGACCTTTGTAGCATTCTTTTCCACTAAGCAATCTGTGTTTTATTCTTTTCAAACTCATTATTCTCCTCCCTCTTTCACTTTAGGATATATACCTCCGGTCTTTGCTTTTCACTTTTCGTCAAATATTTGATCTTGCATTCATTAAAACTGAAACTTTCTTATCTACCGGACAGGCTAATAAAATCAGTGCTCATTTACCGGCGATGATGCCCCAGAAGTGACCTGAAACTTTACTTGAAGAGAACCAATCTATGCTGAAGGAAAACAGTGGATCAACTTTTAATCTCCTGCCCTTCTAAGCGCATGCAAGTTCGGTGGCACTGAGTCTCCTGATGTTATCGTCCTCGGAGACCAACGCAACAGACCAGCTCACCGAGAATACAGCTCACAAGTACGCCTCTGCACATTAGAATAAGGGTTGTTACCACGAATATAACAATCTGCATCAAAACCCTTTCTCCATATTTTAATAGTGTAAAAGAGACAATTAAGATATGTATTAAATAGAAATCAACAGAGGAAGAGTATGCTCAAGCACAACTATTTCCTGTGACTATTTCCTTAATCTTAAAATAGAATTGGCATTACCAACGTGGGCCTTGTTTTCCAATTTTCTTTTGTATTTACGTTTCCAGGTCAACAGCTCGTGCTTCGTTTCCACTCATGCATCTGGGCAGTAAATATGAAGCCATTGCACTGGGCGTTACCCTGAATTTGTACGGTTTGTACACGGATGGGACAGTCATTCACACAGTATAACTATCACATTTGTCAGAATCCTTCAGCAGAGCTGTTGTACCATTCATCAAATGAATGACAAAAGGATTAGATTTTATCCGCTGCATCGAAAATTATCTACCTATGTGCAATTTTTTCCTAGGAACAAGAGTTGACACTCAATCCTGAATTAAATCAATTTAACCTTAGCCTGCTTTTTAGTTTGCATCTTTAAATAGTCTTGTGATGGTGGTCAATGGCCTTATGACACCATCTAACTGATCTTGAGTCATCGCTTTGAATTTGGATAGTGAAAACATATAAAATCAGGAAAGTGTTTCTAACCAGATCCTGGACAAAACCCGTGGGAAAAGAAGTCTCATTCAAAAAACCCACTTGATCCAAATTGTTCATTTACGGTTGGACGCGATGATCTTAAAGGGCTTTTCCAACCTAAATGATTCTATGATTCTAGTAAGCAACAATAAAGATTATATATAAAATACCATTTTCTAGCAGAAGAGACACACCTTTGATAGATAACATAACTAGAAATACAGAGTCTTTGGAGACCTACAATGATTACACAGCATGACTTGTAAAAAGGCCAGTCTGCATGCCTGCAAAAATAGCAGTAGAAGACTCATCCAGCTGGATTATAAACTTTTAAAATAAGTGTTTATCCAACTTATTGTCTCCTTCTAAATACACCGATAACTTACTAGTGTTATATGCTTTTTGAATCTGGACTGAAAGATACAGATTTACCAGGTGTTTCTGGGGTTCCAGGAAGCCTGTGTTTTGAACAGAAGCTGAATTTTTGAACCAATCCCTCGACCCTAGGAGCAGGGATTTTCAAGAAAAGCTTTGAGCAGGGATTTTCAAGAAAAACTTTTATTATTATAATCATTACAAGTTCGAAGTACCAAGAATTTCAGCAGACATATCTGTGTCTGCTTGGGTGTGCATATATATGTGTGTGTATGTATAAATATACCTGTGTACATCAGAGCCAAAAAATTGTAGATTCATGGCATTGGAACACTAATAAAAGCAATATGTTCAACCTTTTAAAAAAATATTTTTAATTTAGTGAGAAATGAATCCAAAGATGGAAAAATAAATATTGAACATAAATATGCATATGCTTTAAGCATTGTTTTAAATTTTTTATTGATAGATTTAGTAGGTTAAACTAAAAATGTCTGGCATCACAATCCAGTGCTCCAGGACATTAGCTGTAGTAAGAAAGACACGTACAGTACTTATGACTTGTATTACAGCTCAAGATGAGGTCACTACTGAAGGTCAGGCTACTGAAATAGGCAAATATGTCAATTGTTGTATTCCTGTCAATATAAAGATACAAAAATGTATAAAGGGGCCAATATCCAGAGCCCTCTGAAATCTTACAGTAAGAGCCTTTTCACTGGTTTAATTGTCTTTCTCATGACTTTAAACCATTTTTATGGTCAATAGCCTTTGTACCTGGGAAATACTTATTATCCACTAATGCTTGTCTTCCCTGTGCTTTTGTGTTTCAAACCCCCAGGCATGCCTGATGAAGAGGATATCAAAAAAATTATAGAAGAAATTCATCCCTGAAAAAGAAAGGTGTGCTTGTTATTTACTTAGCAAACATCTTAGGTTTTTCCAAAGATCTTTTTAGATCCAGAGACTGTTTCTCTCAGGTGTTCACCAAAGGAAAAGAAAAATTTCCTTGACAAAATATACATTTTGCCTGCTGCAACTTCTTTAGGCAGGAAATGGTTGAAATTTTAGGTAGTTAAGGCATGAAAAATCCTCACACTGATTTGTATTATAACTATCTTTTGATTTGTACATATCCAGAAGATACATACAAAATTCTGGTTCAGAACTGTCTCCCTGATATCTTGCATGAGCAGTAAGTACATTTAAAGAGAGACAAAGAGTAATTTCCCCCCTTTAAAGCATGACTGTGCTGCCTGTAGAAATATTCATGTGACTTTCCTAGACTACATTCTGTTAGGAGACAGATGGATGTTAAGTCTTCCTTACAAAGTCGATAAAGAAATTTCAAAGAAAACTGCTGTATTAAAAAAAAATGTTTCACTACTTTTTGGAGAACTTCAAAATGCTGCAGGGAGTAAGAGGCTACATAAAGCTGGGAAGCTGAGGGACAGGAGGGCTCAGCATGTTCTCCACTGAGCTTCCCCATGAACTGACAACACACTTGATAGCAAAAAACATGTTGCCTGTATCTTCCTAACCAGTAGATGCTGCTATCTCTACTTCTCCAAATATTGCATTTATGTTTTCAGTTATATATAGAATAACTAATGTACTGGTGCCAGGCAGATACTTTATATCACCAAACCCCCACAAGCAAATTTGTTTTACACAGCAGTTGAATGAAAAACATCCTGTAGAGAGTGCAAACGCAAGGGAATGAAAACAGAAAACAGCACTAGCAACACGATTTAAATTAATTAAGTGAACATTAATACCTCCAAGACATGGTGTTATTGCTTCATACAGTTAGTGGGAAAAGCTGTGGTTTACATGTACAATATTTTAACATCTATTAATTAGATATATATGGTTACTTACTCTGTTTAATTGATACTGTAAACAAAAGACTAATTTGAAAACACATGCTGCCATAATTAAAATGCTATTATGCTGACAGTGCCTTTCTTTGAGGAACTTGTAACATCTGTATTGACTGTGATAAGCATTGATTATCTCGAGTGATATAAATATTTGGGGAGCTAATAACAATCAGGTAGGATTTCAGTGCATACTATAGACAGCAGAGATAAATTGCAGGAAACCTAGATCAAAGTTGGTTTGTGAATAAGTTTGTTTTTGTACTTAATGACTCAATATAAAACACACAGACAGAAAACTCTTCAGAGATTTAAAGCACACGGAAATGCCATAAAGAAACATCCCATCCTGTGCAGCATTTCTGTACATCTGTAGAATCTTCCTATGCAGTGAGTAGGATGTCAGCACACAAAGAAGGGAATGAGTTCAATCCATCAGTTGCCATGCATATTTACCAATATTAGACATTTGTTTGAATTATTAAAAATTTTTAAAGCAAAAAAAAAAGTACATAACTCTCATCCCTTCCCTTGAGGGGGTTAATTTAGCAACATAATAGGTCAACTGCAATTTAGTTGCCATTCAGCTGCATCTTGGTTATGAGTCAGATATTTATTTATTCCGACATACTTTCATTAAATTACCATAGACTGTAGTAAGGGTTTACATCACCTGCTGTGGTCCTTTCTAGGTGCATTTTCCCTTTCCACGCTGATGTCCCACTATATAAACCTACACTTTCTTAGTCCTGGCACTTAGCCTACCAAAGGTTCTCTGGACTTTTTGGGGGTGATGCAGGCTTGAGAGAGTCCTTGCAAGAGGCAAGATGGCCTTGGAAAGGGGGATCTGCTCTTTATGTTCATAAATGAGGATTTTTATTGCTACCGTTTCCTTCTTTGCACATAAGACAAAAGCTCATTCCTGCCAGTAAGTGAAACAGAGCAGCAGAAATGGGAAGACACACAGCAACGTGTGCTGACACAGGGGAGCAAGGGCTGAGATCCAGCGACAGATCCTGACTGCTGACACTCTGTGTTGCTCCTATTGAAGCCAATGCTGGCACTGGAGCTGAAGCCTGGTGCATTAGTGGGATTCTGGCCCCAGTGTTAAAATGGGAGCTTTTTGCTGGCAGTTACGGGACCGAGTTTTTACTCTGAGTGACTGAAGCCAAACATGCGCCTGATTTCAAGTGACTTAGAAGCCGTATTGACTACCCATCCCCATAGGACTTCCCACATACTTGTGACCAGGAAAGAAGCCCAGTTTATGTAAACCTTTGCCCATGAGTCAGGGTTGAGTAAACAAAGACTTTTCCATATTTTCTGCAAGCATTCCACTGTTAATACACAGCATGCAACATTTGTTTCTTATTAAGTTGTATTTTCATTTCTTTGCTCTTGTAATTTAGGTCTTTCTAACACTGTTTTTTTTTTAAGCATTGCATTAACTTGCCTTCCTATAACCTCTGTACAGCTTTCTCTGTGATTGTTGTAACAATTTGTACTATTCCAAAGCACAGAGATTAATTGCATCTCTAGTTATTATCTTGTCCTTGTTTCTTTCAGACTAGTGGCCTCTGAATTTTTTTTTTTCAAAACAGCTAGGAGGCTAAAAAGACATCATCTTCACAGTAGCATAAAGCAATGTTCTGTAGACACAACAATGACTGTTTATTGCACCTTGCATAAACTACTTTAATTACCTTCAGATTACTGGTGTTATTCAAAAACATTCATTTACAGCTGAGAGGGTCCATGGACATTTACTGAAACTCTTTACAACGCATAGTACTTTGCGCTAGGTTGCAGCAAATTGTATTATAGTCTTTGTCTATTCAAAAATAGATTGATTTATACAAAGGAAATTTCAGATCTGAATATCGTTTTTATCATCTTAATATTATGATGGCTTTTGTTATTCTAAATTAAACAAACTTACACCAATGTAACTGAACTGAACATTGTAATTTAGTAGTGCAATAGCAGTGTCACCATAAATATGTTGCTACATCTAAATCTGGGGGGGCAGTGCATTTTTGTTCATATATATGAAAATCCACAGAGTTATATACACTGTGTTGGCCAAACAGTCTAGTTTGCTTGAAAGCCAAAAGGATTCATGTTATTTTCTGCAGCTACAGTGAGGCTATGACAGCTCGGTAGTACATCTTACATGGGAGGACAGGAAGCCTAGGAGCATATTTTAAATGGCGGGTTTCTTCCTCCCCCCCGCCCCTCATGGTTCTCTCAAGTGCTTCTGCAACAATAACGTTAATAGACTTGCATAGGGCACAAGGCAAACTGAAGAGATGATTATTGATTATTCGTTGCAGAGTACCCACATAGATGTACAGCTGAGTTGCTGGGAGTGGGGAAAGGGTCCTGGTGAGTACTGTCCTCTTTGGTCACTTAAAAGACACCAACTGAGAAGGCATAAAACAGCAGTAAAATGTGGAAAGTTGATACGTCCAATCTGATTTTGTGTACTTCACAACAGAACTATAAAACAACTTTCTGTAATGATACTAATGCAGTTGATGACCATACCCTCTTCTAAGTTAGTTTCTTGGCACGCTGTATTTTGCAGGAGGTTTGTATTCATTGTTCCGTTATCATAAATAGTGCAGGTTTGGTTAATTCTACATTTCAATTATGATACTCATATATTAAATATATAAATGTTGCCACGTCTCATATAGCTTCCCACTACAAAACAAAGGTGGTTCTCACTTTTAAGATTCTACATTCATTTAATGAATCTTCTCAACAATGTAGAAAGTAATTCTATTTGCATGTTACAGGGAGGTGAAAATTCACACGTAGGTCGATATTCACCTTTCATTTCTGTCTCATACAGTTACAGAGTGCATTGAAAGCCTCACAGCTTTTTCAATATGCTGGAGTAACTCCTATGCATTACTGTTATGCTAATGATTGCTGTAATTTGAGACTATGCTTTTGTAAGTACCAAAGATGTCTGAATGCATTTGTTTCTAAACAAGAGAGAGTCTGTGACAAACACATACTGAATAGCAAAAGGAGGCAGAGGGGCTAGGGGACTGGAAATAAAAAAAAAAGAAAAAGAAACAAAACCTAGCACAGCAGCCTATCTGAACGACCTTGATAGAGAAATCTACTATTTAACTGTATATAGGACTTCAGCTATTCATTCTATTTTACTTCTTTTGGATGTTGCTACCTCTATTAAAGAAAGAAATTTGGGCAGAAATAATTAGATTTTGCCTGAAATAAAAAAAAAAAAGAGTGGCTTAACAGTGGCATTATAAAATCTCATGTGCCTCTTCTGCCAAAGAAAGAATTTGTACACAACTATAAATTTTTTATGTTTCTATCAAACATTGATAATAAAGGTTTTAATATTTATAGTTACCCTTGGCCAAACTCTGAGAGTTCCCTCTCCAGTAGGGTACACTCACAGAGGTACACATTGCCTTTGGGTACCACTGATTGGGACAGTAAGCACATGACGGATCTCCCTTTGGAATATAACACTGATACCCAGCTCTTCTTAATCTTCTTAATATTCAATTTTACACATTCCTCTGTAATCAGCTTTATCCTGAATTCTAATGAATTCTGGTTTTACACTGGGAGCTGTGTCTTTTAACAATCAATGTTATTAAAATGACCCTTGATAGCGCATGATTCCACAGTGGGGATTTTCAAAGCTATGTACAAAAATGCAGTTCATTACCACTTTAATATGGAAGTTTAAAATCAGAACTTCTCTCTGCCACGTTCAAAGCAATTTCTCTAGCTTTGAACAGCTGCTTGGCACGCGATAGTGAATATTGCAAGATTTTGGCTCTCTCTCCATGGTGGCCCAAGAACTCAGAGCAAAAGAGGAAATATGGTGCTGGAGATTGGAGAGCTGGTAGATTTATGGTCACCAGTCTGAATGCAGCCCAGAAAGAGACTGGTTAAAGGGCTCCATGATGCAAGGTGCTCTGTATTTGTTAGCTTTTTTTATTGTATTGTTATAACTTCATGGGAGTTATTTAATGATCTTTTAACTAGTTTTATTGCTTACTGAATTTAAGAACCACTAAACAGCTGGCATAGATAGAATATGTTAGGAAATTAGTTTTGTCTCAGTCACCCTTATATTGAACAAGCAAATCTCTCAAGTTTCTACAGCAAATATGCCCAACACAATGCAAGGATATAATACATCACCTTGTCACAAGCATATAAACTGAGCACTGGTGTCTAGATGGAGCCTAGCTGGGACTCAGGGAAGGCACCAGCTTGCAGCACCAGCATTGCATGCATCCCACTGAACAAAACTGCAACACACAGACGTGCCATTCACCCGCTCCTTACTAAGAAAGGGAAAACATGTTGGTTTAAGGTTTGGATTTTTTTTTTTTTTAAAGCTGAAATCATTATACAAAAAATTGTGCTTTGAGATAGGGAGAGGGAATAAACAAAAATGAAATGGTGCAGGAGGGAAGTTTTCATATGTCTGTCAAAGTATGTAGCAAAAGAAATCTGGGTTTTTTTCTTGGTTTGGTCTTTTTTTTAAAAAAAAAGTAGTAATGGAGATTAGCAGCTGCTGTGCAGGTAACTATTAGTTAGAAGCCTGCTACCTATAAAAAGACTATTCAACGTGAGCAGAAAGGGTACTTCACAGTATAAAACAGAGTAGGGTAAATATAGACTGCTGAAAATCAAATAAGGAAACCTTGAATCTCCTTACCCACCCTGCAGTTTCAGCTCTAATTTGTTCCGTCCTGAAGCAGAGTTCAAATATTTTAAAAGTATAATATAAAACAGAAATCCCAGGCATCCCATATTCAACAGCAGTTTCCTTTTCTCCTAAATGTCATGAAAGGCAAGCCTAAGAAATCAAAAGATTGTTTCAAAAACAAAGGAAAAGAATGCTCAGACCAGATGAACAAGGTGCCTGCTCAGTGTGAAAAACATTTCCCCTTTGACTTATTTCCATTATTGAGAGTAAATAACCAAATTAATCCCAATGGTAGATTTAAAATAAGCAAAGCAAAAAAGGCAACACTTCACTTGAAAAGAGGACATATCAAAATACTAAACAGAACAAAACAATTCCTATTTGTGAGCTTACAGTACCATTTAGGTAGAAATACATTTATCTGGCTGACAGTAGGAAGATCCTTAACATGGAATTGTATCACAAAGGCATGCTTTGAAGGAAAAATGAACTCTACAAATAAAACTTCCAGCAGGAAGTAGTAAGAGAAGTTTGCCCACGCAAATTAATTATACTCCTCTTTTTGTGCTTGTGCATTTGGATGCTGCTGACAATGATGCGATCTTTATATTTTTCTCTCTTTGTCTCACACAGCGACCAGGCAGGACACTGCTCTGGAGATAGACAAGGTTTCTCTGGCATAGGAGAGAACCATTACCACCAAGACCCCCCATCTCGTTACACTGGAAAACAAGAGATGAAAGACATGGCACAATAGGAAGCAAAAGGATGATGTCATACTTAAAGTAGTTTGATGGTGTCACAATGTCCTAAAGTAACATAACAATATCATAGATCAATGTGACTGTGTTCTACCCCACCACTTAAGCAGGTTGCCACTCTATAACTAGCTGACTCATTTAACCAAATACACAGGTTTGATCAGCATGTGTTCCCACTTTTGCCTATGCCTGTGTTTCTGAATGCTCAGCCTATGATCCAGGGTCTGGTTTGAAGAAAACCAGGGTCTGTGCTCCTGGGTGTGGGCTAGAAGCTCTCTGGGCGTGAACAGGGAGGCATGGGGCTAGCCAGCCTAGGACAGCAGCAGCCTGAGCTTCTCAGCTTCTCCCAGCCCCTATGGTGATCACCAAAGATGGAGGAAGTTTTAGGACATCTGTCTTTCAGCAGAATGGGGCTCTTGGTCTTGTCACTTAATGGGCTACATCCTAAAAGATAGATTTAAGGTCAGGTCCTGAAGAATGAGGAGGGCCTATAAGCCATTTGAAAGTTAAATTCACTGTAGCGGATTAGCAATCTGTAAAAGGAGTCTGTCACTCAGCTCTTCACCTAAGAATATCTGTCATTTAAGAACTCCCTAGCAACTTTATTTTTTAATTATAGTTTTACCTAAACAGGGATTAGTTTTCCTTCAGATATGTATTCTAGAAAAAACATGACAATTAAGCTAAAATGTCATTGTTGAAGAAAACCTGACGTAAAGAAGAGCATTGCTCAATCTAGAAAACTGTATTCTCACATTTAGTGATCACTTGGAGCTCTCTGTAAAGAAGAACATTGCTCAATCTAGAAAACTGTATTCTCACATTCCCATAGGCTCACCTGGAATAATCCCTCATTTTTCCTTTTGCAATCCCTCTCTGAAAAGGAAAAAAATGACTGGCAAGTGTCTTAAATACTAGGATGCTTACCAGTCCAGGGCTTCATTACTCAAATTCAAGCTTCAATATATCCTCTTGACATTAACTTCCTAGTTGAAGAAATAGATACAATTTTTAATGTTCAGGAAATTATAGAGGGGAGTGTTTACTGCCCCTTCAGATGACTGCAGCATGGTTGATGTACAGCCAATATAAAAATTGAAAAATATCTGTCATTACCTCATTGATCAGTATTGAAATCCATGGAAACAAGAAAGAGTATAGACACCAGCATTTATCACCCTATAAAAACAGTTTACTTCCCTTTGTCTTTCTAAATGACTGTAAAATAATAATGGTTTGTTCATTTGTTTATTCTTAGGGAAAAAAATCAGGTACGGTAGATTGTGCTATAGTAGCAGCTACTTAAGAAATATATTCAGTAATCAGTAATGACTTGTGAAGTAAAAAAACCTTAGTGAACTTCACATCTGTAAAGCTGTAAGAATGAACTGGTCACATATATTGATTGCCCTTTTAAAAAATCTAACCTGGTTTATGCAGTTTAATCTAGGAAGTATATGGAAAATAATTTTTAAAATATGAAAAAAATTATCTTCTTGGAAGTCTCAATGCAAAAGCACAGAATTAAGCAGTTAATACAGTTGATGAAATTATTTATTTTGTGTAAAGAATAATGTAAAGATCATGACAAAAAAAATCTAAATTTCATCTAAGATTACTTAAAGGTTTACTTGAGGCCATATTGTATTTCTTGTTTTCCTGATTAACAAATCATCACTGCACATAGCAACACAGGTGGTTAGTCCCCTTGGGCTCACATCAAAGGGGCCACCATGAAGCTTTAGATGTTATCCAAAAGCAATCTGAAACTTGTCTCTCAATGCTTGTCCCATCTATTGTACTCTACAGGGTCATCTTTAAAGGACTGTCTAGTTTGCAAAAAAAAAATCTCTTGTAAAAGATGCTTTTAAAAACTGTTTCATAACTGCTGACTGTTTTATGAATTATCTATTTTCAGAATACTCACATCATAAATTATGCCATTCTAAAACTCTATTTTTACATGAAGTAATGTTTGCTGTCCTTAGACAAGAAGAAATGGGGCTTTGCTAAATGATATCTAGATGTCTATAACCATCTCTGTAACAGATATCAGCCATTGTGTCTAAAAGAAATTTAAAAAATAAATAGAAGAAAAAACAACAACAAAAAATTTGGAATTCAGAACAGACCACCATTCTCATAGCTTTTACAAGAAATTCCACAATATGTTATTGTAAAATAGGGGAAAAAAAAAATCAAATTAGTTGTATTTCTTGGATCAAGGAAATTTTGTTTAACTTATTTTGGAGTTTTATTCTGGAACTTTGAAACATGTCAGGGTTTTTTAAAGAGGTGTTCTCAGAAGCACTGCACATGAAGTAGTGTTTCAGCGTGCATCCTACATGCATGGAGGTTTTTTTCTGTGTAGGTTTTTTTTTTATGTCAACTCTTTGAAGACTCTACCAACATCGTGCCTTAGTATATGTGAGTTGCTTGAAAAGATCAAAGTCTTATTAAGTCCCCAGTTATTCCATCAATACCAACAGGATGTTTATAAACCATGATTCATGTTGGGTATACCAAGAAGAGAACACAGACTTACAGTTCTCAGTAATAAACAAAGCCAACAACCCTTTTCAGCTATGGAAAACTGATTAAAGAGTTATGGGCAAGCTGTCATCGGAAGGAAAACCCAACAGGGCTTCCCACTTTTAATAGACAGGCAGGAAGCTGACTGCAGAACACTTTCTGGGTTTCTAACTTTATTCTACATGCAATAAAATGATCTGATAAACTCTCCAGAGAGAATTTACTAAACCCCACAACTATTCATACAGAGTTGAGGAATTTTTTCAGCAAATAATACATTCATCAAATGTGGTTTTCAGCAAAAACCTATTCAGTTATTTCCAAAGTTACAAACAGTTTCATCTCAAAATAACTGAGGGCTAAAATAATAAAATTGAAAAGGCAGCAGTCCCTGCCTGGCCAGGAGGACCCCAGAGGTGAGGGCGCTTCTCCACAGAACACTGTGTTTTAATTCCCCTTCTGCTCAAGGGGCCCTCAATCCATGTCGCCCATCTACTCAGAATGTATTGCAGACAGTAAGCTAAAGGAAAGAGTCACATCTTTTGAAACGTACAAAACATTGAAATATTCAATTAAACAAAGAGATATGGTTTAGTGGTCCCACAATTCACGTTATCTCTTGGGAAGTAAACTCCAACTGAGCTGGGACATTTTAGATAAGGGGAGAAGTTGACCACTGGTTTTAATTTCCTGATGACATGCTAACATTACAAATTGTAGGCTTTAAGACTGATGGTTAAAAGCCAGTGCAAGGCAGACCAATATACATCCTTTCATTTTCAGGTCCTTAAGCTTGCTGTGGTTTTCTGGGGGGGTTGGGGAAGTTTGTTTTTTGTGGGGTATTTGTTTGGTTTTTTGGTTTGGGTTTTTTTTTTTTTTTTTAGGAAAATATTTTGTAAGAAAAAATGGAAAAGAAAATAAACCAAAAAAACTTTCATGATGAAAAATCAAAAAGAAACTTTCTGGTTTCCAAACTTATTTTTCAGAAACCGGGAACTGGAGAAAATCTGCAACTGTAGAAGAGGGATACTGCAACACTAGCCCAAAGTCTACTAATGAAGTCATCAACTTCTGACAAAATTCTGCACCATGTAAGCATAAACTGTTTACAAATGTACTTTTCCTGTAGCTTTAAAAGTGGACATCTAAGTTACACGCTGGATGCACTACACTCCTGCAGAAACACCCCGTGTATACATGTGAACTGCAGCTTCTGACTCCCTAACAAATATTACATCACTCCTACACTGCAAAACACAATAAATATGTAAGTACTATTGTGGAAGATGTATATAATTTATATTGCTGAGTTTGTGCTTTGTAGTCAAAAATTATTTCATAATCTATATTGTAAGATTTTGTAATTTCAGTATTTCTGAAATATCTTATTTGATCACAGAGCTTCCTCTTTATAAAGTCCATCTGCTTCCATTTAAATGAATACAGATTTTTTTGATACACTACTGCTAGGGAAGTCCTCTGAAAAAACAGAAAATGGCTAATTCTTGGATCATATTAGAATTAAGGGTAAGTCTTAGTAAAAACAGTCAGTGGAGCAATAGCCTGAAACAATTCTACTCAACCAAAACTCTGTGCAGTCAATGCTTACAAATGAAACAGCAGAGAAGTGTGTTCTTGCATTTACTGTATCTCCTGGAGCACTTAAATTGACCTCTTAGGAGGGTAAACATTGTGTCTATCCAGTTGACTATGTAGTCAATACCAGCTGGAGCAAAGGGTTTCTTTACAACCTAGGAAAGTAACCCCTCAGTGAGACTAATTAATTTCTCTGAAAACATCCAGGATATTGATCTGAGATGTGAAAACACTGTTGATGTACAGTAGTCAGCTACACATGAATGAGACCCATCTTTGAGGGAACTTTAATGAAACAGGGTAAATAGTATTTTATGGTCTGACTTTCACTGTTGTGCAGCAGACAGTTCAACTAAGTGGAGAATCTGATATTTTCTTTTCCAAACACTTGCAAAGTTACTATTGCTCAGGAAACCCATGATTTTCTACAAATATTAATCAAACAGATTTGAGACATTTACTGAAGACTTTATGATACATTTAGGAAATATAAAAGCTTCTGAACTATTTCCTTTCTCACTGACAAGCACAGTTTACTGGTGTTAAGTGCAGAAGTTTGGTTTGTCTGATATCCTAGAGGTATGATGTCTCTACACTGAACAAATATGTTTAAAGCATGAATGCATGATAGTTCCAATAGCCAAAGTCATCTTTGCTAATAAGTCTTTCCAAACACTCTTGACCTACCCCAGTGGAGAGGTAGGCCTGTCTGAACCTCATGAGGTTCAACAAGGCCAAGTGCAAGGTCCTGCACCTGAGTCGGGGTAACCCCTGGTATCAATACAGGCTGGGGGAAAAAAGAATCAAGAGCAGTCCTGCCGAGAGGGACTTGGGGGTACTGGTGGATGAAAAGCTGGACATGAGCCAACAATGTGCGCTGGCAGCCCAGAAGGCCAACCGTACTCTGGGCTGCATTCAAGAGAAGCATGGCCAGCAGTTTGAGGGAGGTGATTCTGCCCCTCTGCTCTGGTGAGACCTCACCTGGAGTACTGTGTCCAGCTCTGGAGCCTTCAGCACAGGAAGGACATAGAACTGTTGGAGTAGGTCCAGAGGAGGCCTACAAAAATGATTCAAGGGCTGGAGCACCTCTCTTATGAGGACAGGCTGAGAGAGTTGGGCTTGTTCAGCCTGGAGAAGGGAAGGCTGCGGGGAGACCTGATTGCGGCTTTTCAGCACTTAAAGGGGGCTTATAGGAAAGATGGGGAAAATCTTTTTAGTATGGACAGCTGTGACAGGACAAGAGGTAATGGTTTTAAACTGAATCAGGGTAGGTTTAGACTGGATATAAGGAAGAAATTCTTTACAATGAGGGTAGTGAAACACTGGAACAGGTTGCCCAGAGAGGCAGTGGAGGCCCCATCCCTGGAAACATTCAAGGGCAGGTTGGACAGGGCTCTGAGCAACCTGATCTAGTTAGCAGTATCCCTGCTCACTGCAGGGGGGTTGGACTAGCTGACCCCTAAAGGTCCCTTCTAACCCAAAACATTCTATGATTCTACATTCTGCCCTTAGACACACGTGCAACAACTGTCTGTTTAAATCACTAGCAATAAAACATTTCTTGCCACATCAGAAAGCACGTATCAATGCTGTTAAGACACAGAATTCAGCTTTTTCTAGAGAATATGATTAATCATGGGAGCAAACTACTTGAGGAAGAGACTGAAGCATCTGCAAGCACACCGATGTCTCTCCACATCAGTGCAGTTGCTAAGTTTAGAGCAGGGGTTAGAATGGGGTTCAGCCCCAGGGCCTGAAAAATAGGGAGGCCAGGCTAGGCCAGCCCAGCACCCCTTTGGGCTTTAAGCTCAGCGGATCTGTGCATCACCCTCAGCTCCCTGGCCTGGAGCAGAACTGGGTCCTCATCCAACATAAACATTGCAACTGCTCTAGAAGTCTTCATTATTTGAAGTAATCAGGAGCTGCAGTGCAGTTTTGCGGTTGCTGACGTTGGCAATACTTTGCGGTAGGTATGAGGTGGTATGCACCTCTAAGAGCACAACAGTCCACTTCTTTTCAAGCTGTAAAACATCTAAACAGAATTAATTTTGAGAATATGGTTAAGGAAGCCCTTTTGTCAAATGCAGCCTGAATGCATTTTTATGTGTGTTGGAATTTCCTGTTAAATTATGGGGGGTTTTAACGGAAATGCTGACAGAACCTTATCCATTGCAGTGTGAACAAATGAATAACAACATACATATCCTTCTTGCTAATAAAGTTTTATAGCCTTGAAATTCAGTTTAGAATTAGTCTATAGATTCCAGAGAGAAGTTTTGAAACAAAGGCTTCATGGTGCATTCCTTGTTCCATGATGCGAAAAACAAATAGTTCCAGGGTTTTAATTTATTAGTAGGCTTTTAGAGATACCTTTAGATTCTTTTTTGTTCTTTCTGTTTATGACAGTATTAAAGACAAACAATTTCAAAAGGATGAAATATCTTCTTCTGACTTGAGAAGGAACAAAATACCCAATTTTTTATTCATTTAACTAGAATCACTGCTTACATCTCAAGTTCATCTTTTTCTTTGATTTTACACTACATTTCCCAAAAGGTTTCTCCATTAATATTAACAGATTTATGAATCTCATTATTCTGATGTATGTCTTTTCAATATATTTAAGGCTATGTCAATATTAAGTTATTTGTCCCTTGTGAACACCTTCTACAGAGTTTGGATTAGAAATATTTTTAAACATATACTGAGAAGGACTACTTTGGGCTCAGAGGTAATATACTTATATAACTAATCTGCTTCTCCAATTGTTTAGTTTATTTACTGAATCTACTTTAAAAAAACCCCCACAACATTCTCCAGCGATGGGACAAGTAACTTTTAAAATAATCAAACCGTTATGATAGAATATCATAACAACTGTCTTTAAGGAAAGACATGATGCTATAAAGACACCGTACTAAAGGACATGTGTATATGTTACCCCCCTGCAGACTTTCAAGCTGCTCTATAGCTTTCAGAAGACCACAGTGGCCTTGCCTGGACCCTTACACTGCACTAGTTAGCTCAACTCCACATGCCCCAGCCAGTTGTCCTACTGCCAGTTTAATTCCCAGGCTTGAAGTGGAAGAAACCTGCACAGAATGAAGGAGACAGCTCCACTACCGCCAGCAGCAGGTTAGGAGCTGTAGTCCATAAAGGCACTTGCCATAACACACGCATCTGAAAGTGCTAAACCTGCAGCATCATGCTCCCCTCCCTGTATGCAGGCATGAGAAAGCAATTATTTTATTTTTTTAAGTGAGGTTCATTCTCATAAATGAATTTCAGATACATATTCCAGTAGACCAAGTTAGAACTTGGCCTATCTCTATCAATATTGTTCATAACTTGTTTACATATAACAAGTGTTGTATATTGATATATCATGGATTTTCTTATAATATTGTAAAGTTAGTATGAATTCCCAGACAGGCTTTCTTAAATGGTTCTTAATGACTAGGTTACACAAAGAAACAAGAAAATTTAAAAATCTTATTTCTCAAGCAAAGGACCCATTGAATGTGAATCGAACAGGTTTTTTTTCTTTGCAGAAGATCTGCATAACACCGGAATCGACTGCTTTGCTAATTACTGTGCTTGCCTCTTTTCTATTACCATGTCAATAATAGAGTTGGTATTGAAGCATTTCAATAAAATTGACATTTTTATTCAAATCTGGTTGTACAATATTCCTCTTACAAACCTTTCTATGAAAATGATCAGAAAATATGTTGAAAGTAACTCATGTACAATGGCAATCAATGCTTGGGAAAGAACATCCCTCCGTGGACACACAGTAGTGAGGCTAGCACAAAGTGATTAATGCAAATTGCTTATTAGAGCAATGCGTGGATATCATTACATCTCTTGTTAGGTGAGGTGCAGCTTTGTACTTCTGCTTTCCACTCTGACCTCCCACTGACTGGCCTCTCTAATTCCCAGGGATTACTCCCATTGACTTTAAAAAAAAAAACACCACCACCAAAGAAACCACACACCAAAAAAACATAGCGAAGGGAATTTCTTCCAGGAGTACCTGTTCTTGGATGTTGAAACAAAGACAGTACAAGGATTTGTGCCAGTGGTGATTTTTCCTAACCTTTTTGTTTAGCTTTTTGTGATATAAGAATTCATCTGTTCATCTGACTGTCATTATACAGCAGACCTGCAGATCCTCATCACAGAAGAGATCAGTCTTCTACAGTCTAGTCTCCAAACATATCAAGAGAAAAACAGTTCCTTTGCCTACAATTACCCACTTCACATTTATTCTGACATTTCTAAAGTTAATTGTAAAAGAAAATTATGAGAATTCATTAATTATAAATTCCATATTGCTATTAGGCAGAGCTAGAAAAGACCGTACCCATTCAATGAATGACAGAATTTATTTTTAAAGGGAGAATAAATATCTCTTACTAGAATAAAAAAACCAAAACACCAAAACATACCATCACTCAGGAAAAGTACCTGCTAATTTCTGAAAGTTCAAATAGAAGCCAGTTGCATCAGGATTTTCCTAGAGAATATCAAAAGCAAATTTTTAACTCTAAGAAACCTGGATTTCCACTTCTTTAAGAGAACTGCAGGTGTGCTAGTCTGTGTTGGTTCCCCCCCACCCCCACCCCCCTTTCTAGGTTGCACATCTCTAAGATAGGTATCAACAGAGCACATAGCTCCCTTTTTAAAAAAATTTACCAAGTCATAATCCAATATACATATATTATCTGTACCTTTTAATTATCAATAAGGGCTTGAGAATATATTTTTCATATACATTATTCTAAATACACTGTTTCCATATTTGGAAGTCATAAGCATTGAGCTCATTTAAAAGGAAGTATCTTTCTCACAATAAAAACTTTATTGTGAAATAACTTGGCCACAAGTAGCATTTCCTATCATTCTGTGGTAATGGTGACACACATTTGCTTTACTAAAAGGAAATGCATCAAGTAACACAGCAAGATCTACAAAAAGAATCAGTTGTGCTACAATTTATATGTACCCCATGTTAGTAAAAGTAGGCCTTGAGTCCAGAAATCTTAATCGGAACTTCAAACAGTGGTGCACATTACAATGCACACATAAAATAAGCAATACCAATCATAACACATCTGCCACTGCTCTGTGTTTGACAGCTATTGACTGTGGGGCCTAAACTTTCAAGTGACCCGTGTGCACACATCCTGGGACATCAGAGATGTTTGGTTGAGGGGGGTACTAGTTGGAATGAAGGAATAAAGTATAGGTTAGCACTGTGTTTTTTGTTGTGTTTTCTTCTTAAATCGTGTGGGCTACAATCTAACTTCTAATTTGCATCGTCTTGTCAAGAAACATCATCTGCCTAGAAGGATCCTTCCATCATCTCTCAGGGCAAAACCAATCTCTCCCTTTGCTATGAAAGCTCCAGCTGGGCAGAACCCACTCACCCCTCCTGAATTTAACTCCTCTCCTTTCTCATGATATTAGAAAATGACTCGCATTACTTAAAAGGATGATGCCTGCCAGCTTCTTTATAATCATCCTCTTCTTCACTGCTTATACTTTTAATGCACAATTTCAGAGACATTAAAGCTAAAGGAAAGCATGATGAACATCCAGGCTGCCTTTGCAGACACACAGCCCCTAAGATAACAACCAGAAACTCCCACACCTTGCTGAACTACAGCAACCATTCTCTCTCTGTGTTAATGTAAAGGTTTTATAAAGATCCAATATGGAAAACATTCCTCTGTGCATTAATTTTATTGTATTATTAATGTCAACTTGAAAGTGGCACTTTATTTATAAAGATATTGATATTGTTATTTATTATTTACTGTTATTTCTACAGCAAGCTGAAATCAATTTAGTTCGCTAAATTGTGGAGATTTCTCTCAGAATGAGCAGAACTATAGCCTGGTGCCCCGAAGTAGTTGAAGCTTTACTCCTGAGGGCAAGGTGGGAGTCTCTGCTACAGAGACCTTGGTGCAGAGTTGGGGGGAGAAGCAAACGCATGACTCCTCACCTCTGCAGCACATCTGGGAGGTGGAGGAAAAAGGAACAGCACTGAGACTGGGATCTGACAGAGCCAAGCCTGTGCACAGGCTACCACCATGCAGAGAAGTAGCAGCAGTGGTTCAAGTTTCCCAAGGCAATGCTGCTCCCTAAAACATCCTCTGGCAGTGCCCAGATTTTTTTGCAGTCTGTGGTGCAAGGAAGAGAGCAAGCAGAGGAACCCCTACCCCATAAATGCTATACTGCGAACTTTCTTCAGCTATACTATACTTTCTACAGCTATACTATACTCTCTTCAGCTGAAATGCATTTAATTTGGTTGCTGCTTCACACTCCTGGTCCCAGCCAAGGAGGTGGCCACACTAAAGGAGAAAGGCAGTGTGGAGCCAGCTCTCACAAGCTGCATAAAGCTGCTTTTCTGCAGCAGCCTAACACTACCAAAGCCCACCCTGGGCTATGGGAGGAAAGGTAAAAGCCAAGAAGTGCAGCCAGAGGCCTGGGAGCAGTCTGCGAGAGGCACTCACAGCAAGACACCAAGAGCCCAGCCAAGGAGAAAGCCCAACATCCCCATCAGCACACACCATGCCTGTACCTCCAGCTCCAGTGCTGCTGCAACAAGGGAGAGGACAGTCATGCCAGTGAGCCAAAACCAGAATGCTGATAGCTGTAGAAAAAATAAATAAAATAAAAAGGCAGTAACCACACAGGAAGCATAGACTTCCAAAGTCCGCCTGATCTGTGGAAAACTAATGATATCTAATAAAAGAACTTGTCAGATGCCTTCAGAAAGGTAATGGTGTTTGAAGTTCTGCTTTCAGGCAACTTAGAAAATTGTTCTACATAGTTTAAAACAGTGCTCTGGATAAGCATCAAACTCTGCCTTGAATAGTCTCTCATCAAAAGCTTCATTTCAACTGCAAGCTGGAAAGATACAGACACTGAAACTCAGCTAGTCTTAACCTAGTCATTATGTGAACATGGGCATTTCCATTGGAAAAAACCCACTTAAGTGCAATGCTGCTTCAGAAATATAAGACTGAATTTTATGTTACGTAGGCTGAACCCAGGCTACAAAAAAGAATATATCTATTTAGTTATATTCATGATCTCTGAAGAATAATTAGGGAAAGCCAAACTGGCTGCATGGTCATCTCTTATATCTGTAGGGTTTTTAGGCATTTTTCATTTGCTCTCCAAAACATTGATTGAATTATTTGCACTTGGAAATTGTGGCATGGGATACCAACAAATGGAAATTACTTTGGAGAAATAGAGAAATATTTTGGAATTATACGAAGACAGGCTGCTAACATCCAGATTCACTTCAGCAATCCAAGAATGAGGCACGTCATCCAAGCTATTAGCCAAGCTCTTCCAGTAGCTGCTAGAGAGACAGAAATCCTGTGTCTCAGTGATTCATCCCACCTATCTTAGTGAATGACTGAATTATTACGATTCATTTAGTGGAGGTGCCTTTCTTTCTCCATTGACCAGAGAGAGAGTGTAGTTACTGAGGACAGACCACATGCCCAACTTGGGACTGCTCGAGTTAAGCAAAAGAAATGTCTGTGTGTCCTTTAACCTCTTAAATTACCTGTAGAGTAGGCAACATGATGTTCTCCAGAGCTGACATTCCCTACTGTGGAAAAAACCAACATAAGACCAAATGGGAATTAAGCTAATCTGGAAAAAATTAACAAGAGTGCAAAGTAATTGTACTTAAGCATTAAATAGTGGCACAGACAGTTTAGAACATGCAAAACTTAGCATTAACAGCAGTGAACATGTCTTAACAAGTACCTCGCAACACTTGCAGTTTCAACCATAGTGGCAAATATCTTGGGGGGGTGGGGGAGGGGGCAGAACCTCACCAAAAAGTTTGCCTCATCATCAGCCAGAGCAACTCATGTTATTGTTTCTATCTCATCTTCTTCTCCCTTGCTGTGCTCAAGATTAATATTTTCCTTTTCATAAATCCAGTAGGAAAAAAAAAAGAAAAAAAAAGAAAAAGTTTGTTTTCAACTTTCTGGTATCAGTAGGGAAACAAAGCCACGATAAAAAGGACAAACAGGAACCCCACACCTGACAACAATGAAGAATCTTGCTTTCAAACATCACACAATTGGCTGACACTATTTTTTTTTATGGGCTAGCAGCTGCATGACTCATTTATGTATGTTTTGCCTGCCTTAGCACTAAGCGGACTGATGTAAATAGGAAGTGATGAGGAAAATCAATTCAGGGCAAACACATTTTTTTCAAGGCTGTAACAGGAAGAGATAGGAAGCCCAGGAAGATACTTGATAGATATTCAACTCTGTAGAAAAGAGGAAGCAGCATGTTGAAGCACTAAGCTGGTTATTTTGAGTTGTTGAACGGAAACGAGATACAGCGCAGAAAGGATGCAGATAGGATGCATTTTGTTGCGTAGCAACCCAGGGAATAGAAGCTCCTGCATATAACTGGAGACCATCTGCTAGTACGAGAGGGAGAGAAAAAAACACACATGTTTAAAAGGGAAAAAGGGGGAAAAAAGTGCAATACTGGAGGAAGTTTAACTATACTATATGAGTCCTGGTCAAGTCACCCCTGGTAAAAGTTTAAGGGATAGAAGAACTTAAGTAGAAGTCATTGTGTGCAACTTCCTACTACAGTTGTGTTGACTGTTCCTACAGAACCAAATTAGTCTTTGGAGTAAAATAAGCAAACCACCAGGAAGCAAACCACCAGTTAATTCATTTCCACTAAAGGCAGATTGCAACTTCTTTTATTTCCTCAACAATATGTACAGTAAAACTGCACCAACTTTTAACATTGGTATTTTCTACAGTGTTGTAGTATACTACCTATCCTCAGTCTCATCAGCTTGCACGGGAATATTATTCAGTATAGCAACTCCAACTCCTGGCACACCACAAATATCACTTTGCTCATGTGAGTAAATGTGATTTATAAATAAAATCTTTATATATTCAAATAAAAAAAAATCTAGACTGATTTCAGTTGTTTCCTGAGTCAAATTTGATTCAGGATTTCCTCTGATGCATTGAATTGATGAAAGTTTTATAGCAAAGGATTTGTTAAGAAAAGGAAGAGAAGAGAAAAAAAAAAAAAGAGAGAAACACATTCTGAAGAAGAGATCTCTAAGAATAGATGAGGTTAGGAAAGAAGTTGGAAAAGAACAGGAACCTAAGCCCTGCCAGATGCTGCTGGAGCTACTGGTTTTACCTGGGAGAGACAGTTCTGATCCTGGAGCAGCTAGTACCCATAACTGTTGAACCCCAGAGGGGACCTGAAGGAAAGGGGACAGGGAGCAGGACAGAAAAGTGAGGCTCCATGCAGGAGCATGCCAGTTGCTGAAATGCCTCTGCACACACAGTTTAGGAAAGAAGAGTCTCCATGTACCTGGGTAGTCTGGAACGCCTCCGCCTCCAAACTTTACTGCTGTATCCTGCTCCTCTTGGCACAGATCACAGAAAGAAGCGCTGGTCTCTGCCTTTGTGTGTGTGGCTGTGGCCATGGGGAATACAATTCTCACTTCTCCCCATCATTGTCCCCCAGATGAGTTCATGGTACCCCCTCACATATGGTTCCCTGATAATCCAGAAGGCAAAATACAAATAGTTCTTGTTTTCCTCATTCCAATATTCCTTTTCTTTTTCTAATATTTTATTATAAAGACATCTCAGATGAGCTCACTGTCATTTTCAGAGTCACACAGTGTGTAATTGTTGAGGAGAAAACTGTTATAACCATCATATGAAATTTATTGCCATGTACTGTGCTATACTGAATAGCTTCTAGTAACATTATGGTTTTCCTTGCACTGGATTTTCCTTATCTAGTAATCATTAATACAGGACTAGCAGTGGTCTTTAACAAAACATGGGCTCTCTTCCACTTCTTGCATGAGCAACCCTGAAGGTTTAGTTATGCTCCCTGACTTGCTGGAGAGTTTTTGTTCTCCAACTGCAGCAGATTTCCCTGTCCTAAAGGAAAACATCCCCTTCTTGCTTCCAGGTGACTGCAAAGCACAAGGTTTCTAGGCCAGCACCTAAGCCAGCAGTGAGAAAGAAGCAGAGGACCCTAAGTGGCACTAGACTGGTGTCAGAAATCCTGTGCTGCTCTTCCGCTGCATTACAAACTGGGATCATTGCCTCCATTTTCCACCTCAGTCTTGGCCTGACTTTCTAACCCATGGGCTCTCCCCAAGCAGAGATGATTTCCCACTAAGGTTTGGTCTAGCACCACATGCTTTGTATGCTCCTTAATACCTACATGTCAGATCTACTTTTATCAAGGCATACAAGATTATGCTTCAGCATATGTCCCGTTTTAAATAGTGCTGCTCCTGCCACTAGCAGAGCTCACCCCTGAGGTTGCACAAGCTGATTATTGTATGCAGGTGGCAGCATAAGCATCTACTTTTGAACAGACACACCAGCACATATAAAAATTACAAAACAAAGTGATCAAGTAACAGCAATTATAAGATGTTGGTATGAAAACAAGTACTCATTAAACTTAGCACCAAAATTCACACTGATTTAGCTTTAAAAATTCTATCTCTGTTGCATATGCATCAGAATGCACAAAGTGTTGTAAAATGGGTTTATTGGTTTTTTTCAGGAAAAAAAATCCTGAAAGTCTCAGAGCTGCTTGACAAGAAGGACATACAAGCTCTCATTAGGTTATTAGATTCCCCTCCAGCCTGTAACTTTAATTGCTTTACTTCGAAATGATTTCTCCAATACAGATAAAACAGCAGAAATCTTCTGATACTTGTAGAGACAGGAGAACTTTGCATCTTCTACTGACTCTGAAATGCCATGTGCCTTCCAAGTAAACCAAGCCTGCAGTAAGGCTCCCCACAGGGGTACAGCCCAGTTGTGTGCAAGCTGATCCCCAGACATCTAGCTTCCAGCAGAGAAAGGTAGAAAAGCTGTGACATGTTTTGGTACTATTATCACATTTGGAGCTCCTATTTCCATTAAAAAGCTCCCCCATGAGCTCGTTCTTTCACCCATTTTTATTATTGCCTTTGCATTGTTGGCCCATTTATAAACTGCCTTTGTCCTGCCTGAGTGCTGCACAGCCAGGCTGCTGAATACAGCCACCCAGACGTGAAGCTGAGCTAGCAAAGAGAAAAGTGATACCAAAACTCTTGCACTGACACACAAGAGTAATAAATAGATTTATTAACTTGTCCGAAGAAAATGTAGACAAGAGCTAGCAATAGTTCAATGTTTAAAATATCCGGGACTTGTCCACCTACAAGCGTTTTTGTCAGGCAGCGTTACATGAGAGGACTCACAGAAACCAGCTGGCAGGGCTACAGGCAAGAAACACCTACACTCAGCAAGCCTGAGCACTCTTTCACCATTTGCTTTCCTCCCTCTTCTCCGCCCGCCCCTCTCCGCCAAAAAAGGCATTTCGTGACTAGAGGAAATCATTATAATCCTGATGGTGCTCCCAGGGTTCATATTCAGTTGTGAAAATCTTTGGTAGAGCTCAGTAATGACTCTTTGTAATGCTCAGCTGCCCTTGGGCAGTAAATACTTTAAGTAACTTCTCTTGCTGTATGCTAATTATTAATACCAATATATATTTTTCTTCTCTAGCACACCGTCAGGCTGCAGATTATTCTACTGTTACAGATGGTAGGAGTCACCCTCCTGGCCAGCAGCATATGCAAATCCCTAATGGCCTTCAGGAAAAAAATGTATCTTACGGAGCAGAAAGCTGTAACTGGCCAGGGTAGAATTTCCTGCACTCTTTTTGGGAGCAGCAGGTGTTGGCCACTGCCTGAGAGGTACTGGTTCAGACCAAAGACTGGTCCAACGAAGGCCAACAGTTCCTGTATCAGCTACTCATTCATGAAGAAAAGCACGCTGGTCTGACTGGCATTTGAAAAATACAGGAGATAGAACATACACCCGATCAAGCAATGATACATCAGTCTCTCCACGTGCACTCTCCCCTGACACTGGCCAGATTACAGAGGTAAGGAAGCTGATCTGGAACAGAAGTAAAGAAATTAGTCAGTCCCATGGCAACACAGGAAAAATAGCTCGCTTGGCTTCTAAGGAAAAGTTTTTTCTCCTTCAGAGCTCACATAGTATACACAGCACATTCAGACAAGCTTTTCTCATCATGTACCACTGTCAGGTAGTCCCTACATGACCAGTATATATATGTATATACCATATATACTATAGTATATATACACTATACACAGTATATATACACCATACATAGTATACTATGGCTGTATTGTTGCTCTTCAGTAGAGGCATTCAGCTCTTCCATGGAGAACCACGGAAACCCCTGCTGTACAAGATGTTGGACAGAATTAATCTTTTACCTGAATAAAGACCATAATGCGAGCAAAACACTGAAATTGAAGTCATGTCAAAACAATAGTGCCAGGCCATTACCACAGTATGGTGTTTTGATTGGTTTTAATTGGTTTGAGTTTAAAGTGTAGGCTCCTTGTACTTAAGACATCTTGTGACTTTTAAGGTTCAGCACAGACTTGGGTATTTTGCTGTACCAGTCATTAAACATAAGTTGATAAAGGTAACCTTTCTTATTAGGAACCAAATCACAACATGACTAAAGTAGCCACAGGAGAAAGGATGCCCTAAAGCTAGACCCCCTTGTTAGGTGGGTATTACACCAAACTGGTGCCAGGACAATCCAAGTAAAACACATTTCTAAATGGAAGAGGAGGTATTTAAGCGATGAAAAGCCATGGGTTTTAGTGAAGTTGAACAGAAAAAATTTCCACCTGAATAGACGCGGAGTCTTTTAGCTGTTGTGAAAAGGACTGCATTAAAATCACAGAGACATAGCATGCTCCTGTAGACAGTACATAAACACATTTTGAAGAGCTGTCAGAGTTTAAGTAAGGTTGAATTCTCATCTCCAGTGATCTCTAAGCAAATCAGGGAAACAAGCACATGTAACTGGTTTTGTAGTATAAACATACTAACTTTGCATGTTTCCAAAATGAGAATCACTTGGAAATTTTGTGATCATTAGCAAACCCTTTTATAGTACCAGCAAAACAGAACCTTAACAGAACCTAAGTTATGCCATCAGCTCTGGTCTCTCTTGTATCAGGTCTAATTAATCCTTAATAAAGTCTTAGTTTAGTCTAGTGACCTTAATAAAGTCTAGTGAACTGATATAGTTCAATTTTTTAAGAGTAACCATACTTCATTTTGCCCCTAGTGGGCAATGATTTGACATTTAACCTGATTAGGGCAAGTCTCCTAAACCTCCAAAACATTTATCTACTAAAAGAACATGCCTCTCTGTCACAAATGTCCATTACATTTTTCAAAATGTGGTAGAATATTCCATATGTTGAGAGAATACAACTGCAAAATTATTCTTACATTTGGCTTAATGAGCAAATGCATTAAACACTATTGTCTGCTCAGAGTGCAGTTGCATGGAAAATCTAAAAAGAAAAGTAGCATTTGCTGAAGAAACAGGGCCTATTAGATGATTGATGTTCCACAGATTATATTACTTTTCCGTGTGTGTAAAATAAATAGGAAAAAACGTAACCAGCAATAGGATAGTTTGAAATATTTTCTTGCTACTATAAATCAATCTTAACTACACTCAAAGTATTTGAATTTCCAGTTGTTTTTTTGCTAACTGTTCTCTTGTAAGGGATGTCTGTGAAGAGTTGCATCAGTTGCTCCATGGAGGAGCACTGAGTCACATCACAAACAGAATAAAGTACATAGTGCAGGTTTTGGTTGTTTTTAACTGAAAACTGAAGCTCTGCTAATAAAATAGTATTTATTGCATCACAGGATAGGAACTTTGGCATCCTGTTCCATGCTTCTCTGAGGCAAAGCCTGAGCTAATTGTCATGTACATGCATTTGATACTTAAGGACTACATTGCATGGACACCAGTGAGAATGTTCCAGGATTTTTTTTTTCTTTAGCTTAACATTTTCCCATTGTATTATACTTCATCTGACAAGAAAAATCTACATTGTACATTTCTTCAACATAATTAGAAACATAATAGAGCAGAACATTTCAAAGATATGAATATTAATTAGAATGCAAACCTCCCCAAATATTCTGCCACATTTTCCTATGCATCTTAATTCATTAAGACAAATTGGTTCTCTGTGTTCTACAGCAAACTGCAGTTTTCTGACATTGTTTTCTGTTGTCAAGTATATGTGTTCTCCTGTGCTATTTCTTGCAAAAATCTCCACCCAACTAAATGAAACAATTCAATTTTATTGGATGGATGAAAACTTGTTTTCTCCCAAAAGATCACTAACAAGAATAAGTGGCTATGGTACTTGTATGTTTATATAAATATAAGTATATAGAGAATCTTAGAATTGTTTAGGTTGGAAAAGACCTTTAAGATCATTGAGTCCAACCGTTAACCTAACCCTGCCATCCCACCACTAAACCATGTCCCTAAGCAAATAAAAATAAAATACAAAAATAAATATAAAAATATACATATGCTTGTGTATATATATACACAGATGCACATGTTTGCACACATCAGTACTGAACTTCATATATATTAAATGCATTTTAATATATACACACATGCACACAGGGCAAATACTGTTACGTATTTTGATTTAGTGTTTGTATTTAACACAAAATTCTGTTAATAAATTCTCTATGAAGTTCCATGGCTACAAGACTAGGAAAATGAAACAATTAAATAAACAGCTAATAATAAGCAAAACCAAATTCCTGAAGTTAAGATTTTACCTAAAGCACGTTTCAAGGATTTGCTAAGCAAGTTAAGAAGGGAGTAGGAACAGGCGCTCAGCTTCTTTAGAGACTGTTTTGTATAGCTAAAGCTATTGTATGTTTATCAACTGTATTAAGCCTTATCAAGATGTATCAGGATGAGAACTACTATTTTTTTCCTATTAGCTTGGGGAGATAAATCACATATCTCCATTTTATGAAAACTTATCAAATGTCTAAGTTCAGCTCCTTTATTATAGCTGCCAACACTGGCCATATCCCCTTTAAAATAACAGGTGGCATAGAGTTCATTAGCTGCAGTAGTTTCTCTTGTATCAGCTTACTTGCATGTTTGGTTTTAGGATTTGGTCTTGAAAATAAGTTTGTGTGAATGGTTCTCTTTGGGATTGTCCCAGCTTCCTTCCACCTCCTCCTTAATGGCCCCTCCTGCTGCAGGACATCCTGCATTTTAGGAATTTCAGTTTGTTATCTCAGTAGCTTTAAAAGCATTGTCTGAGTCAGGAGTTTTTTGTCTTAAGTGTCTGGTGTGCAGCTGGCAGCTAACCTCATACACGTGCATACTCTCAGAGCTGTCTTTTTCAAGCTGATACTCAACATGGACATAGTATGCATGAAAGAGCCAAATGGGACACTGCTCCATGACAAGCAGGGTGCCTAGGATGCTCCGAGTTATTCTTTTTCCTAGCAAGAGCACTACAAAGTCTTTTTCTCTCCCTTCTTAAAGTCCTCTAATATAGATCCTTATATTGCTAAAAAAACTGTTTCAAGTATCCTGTGCATTGATACACATGCATGTGTATGAAAATACATTTACACAGAGGAATTTAATTTCACACTTTTCCTTTCACTTGGTAGTTTCTTACCCACAGTTATTGTTGTTAGTCAATAGCACCACTATAGGCTTCATCGCCTCTAACATGATCTGTTATCTTAAAGGCTGGAGAAGCTCTCCAGATCTATGACAGAGATCCCACACCAGGGTTAGTCAATTCAGTACTATTATATACATTTGGGTCCAAAAGTATGCATCACAGATTGCCTGCTGGGGAACTGCATGACTTTCATCTCGGTCAGCATTCCCTCTCTGCAGTAAATTGCTCTGGATTCAAAAGAGTGTCCCTGTCTGAAAAATTCTTCCACAAATACCCAAAGTGGGCTAACTGCTATCAGTCATAAAACAGACTTGTGCCAAAATGGACTTGGAGCTAGGGCTAAAAAGGTAAATAGGAGACACTGCCTGGCAACACCTTTTTTTTTGTCTTTAAATATGTTGTCAAAAGACTGTATATCTTCCATGTTTCATAAAGGCTTTATGCTTGCTTATTGAGACCACAGCAGCAATGTTTCCAGGAATAGGCCGCTGGATCAGGAACCAGTACTCAAATTTTATTTTTGGCTCTGCCGTAGGGTCGCAGTACTATCTTAGGCAAATCCTTGAAACACTTCACACCCTATTACCCCAGTATGTGACAGGGCCTAGAAGCCACAGTAACTTAGGGACTCAGTACAATAACTGTTCCTATTATACTTGGCTGAGAATAAACATCAATCAAAGTTATTTTTCTAACTTAATCCAGGCATAACAAGTTTTTTCTCCTCATTTGGAATAAATGGTAATTCCTAAAGAACAGTGTAGGTTTAAAGGCAAAATCTTCATCTATTCCTTAATGAGTCTTGACCCTGCCTTAAAGATTAACTCATACATTTATATGATTTGACATAAGAATTTAAACTTCTTAAGGCTGAAAATGTTGGTATTATTTTATTAATAAAGTCTATTTTATGTGTTACAGCTACATCCAGAGTAGTAAACAAGCATTCAAGAGCAATGTGGTCTTCACAGGTACTGGAAGCGTTGCATATATTTCCTTTAAAAAATGATATAACACATGCTTTAAACTAACCCCCCTTTCACATTACTGTTTATTACTGTCTGTGATTAATGTATTTTCCATATCACCGCTTTCCTCTACAACAGTCAGAGAGAGATGGCTTCCTTGCTCACCAAAAGAAACAATGTCTACATCGCTTTTGCATGCCTGTTTAGATTTCATTCTTCATTTTTTATTGGTAGAAACACAGGTTTTTGTATTCGATTTGTGCATTTATTTTGGTTGTAACTCTACAGCTCATATCAAAGCCTAGTAAGCAGTTCTATGAATCAAGTCTTTTGTGCAACAAATTACGGCACCTAAAGATACTCAACTCCTTGTCACTCCAGTAATGAGATACTCAGCACATACAGGACCATGATAAAGGATAACAGAACATTTGCCAGCAGTTGTACCCCACTTCCCTTCATTTTGAGGATATTAAGAGACAAGCGTGAGAATAATGTCATCACATTGATACCAGTGTCATTCCACCAGTAACAATGGTATTGGAAGCTTTGTAGCAGTCAAGTTTAGTGTCCTTTCCCCTGAAGAATACTTGCTCCTTAGGTATGTGTACTGGTGGTAAGTTGCAAATTATTCTAGGTAGGTTATTTAGTTAATAGCTTGTTAACATGAGTTAGCCATGAAAAAGTTGGTTCTGATCTACTGAAAAGTGTTTTCTGCAAAGTAGAACAGCAGTACACAAACTATTTGCAATAGCAACTTGTCTTCCTTTTGTTCATAAAGTTCTAGGATGGCTTAATACCACAATCACAGCATCCATTGCTGTGTTCAGACATATATTACACCTTGCACCTCTGTCAAACAACTTCTGAAGAACAGCTACCACTGCATAAGTGGGCACCTTACCTGACTGCTTATAATGCTTCTGTTGAAACAGAAATCTAAAAAGTGTTATACGGACACTGACTGCACATCTATAGAGGGACAGTATTTAAATTCAAAAAACCACACTTTATGGGTGACCAAGTACAGAGTATTTAACTAAATTTGCCAGGTCCTTTGACATTCCATGGCTCGCTATTGTACTAACCAACCCATAAAGGCAGGCTGACAAAAAAAGTACATGACTCAAAGGGTTCACAGTAATAACTAGGTTAAAAGTATATTTTAGGATACCAAAAAATTCTTATTGATATTTTTACATCAGTTAGATTTTTATTTTCTATTAATATTCTTATTGACTTTTGAAAGTAATGAGCCCTGCTTGAGCTCAGGGGATGTTTATGTGTTGAGATAAATTTGCTGTTCATTTGGTTTGCCCCAGCCCATCACAGTCATCTGTATATGGTCTGCAACACGGTCCAAAATTAATGCAAAGCTGGAAACCACTAGATGATCACCAAGACATTTTTGCTTGTGTCCTCTCCAACCAGAGAGCCAAAATAATCCATAAAATATAGGCTTCCACTGAAGAAAACTAAAACCTGTGAATTAGCAGCATTCACAACTGAGAGATGCAAGATGAAACAATGATTTGAATAATGAAAGCTGAGCCTTCAGCAAGAATACCATGTGCTGGGAAGGAAGGTTGGAAGCACGCCTGTTCTTGAAAAACTGATCCCTAAGCGATACACCTGAGGTTTGCCTCTTGAAAACGTACGAAAATAGTTGTTCTGGGGTATAAGTTCATGTGGATATACTTATTCTGGAATAAGAATGCTCAAAATCTGTTGGAAAGCACAGGGAGACAGGCAGGACAAGGGTTCTACTGAGATAAAAAGTGTTCTGGAGTATTAAATATTGAAGTGTGTTGCCTATGGTAAATTTGAGGCATTGCTGAGCTCTATCCATCCAAAAACACTGGGCATCTATTACTGCCATATGTTATTCCACTGAAAATCAGATCCCCTTAAGGGGTCCAAGATGCATTACAAGCCATCAATTACTTATTGCCATGAGGCAACAGATTAGAGACGGATCTATGCTCTTTTCCGCATTTTATTTCACTTTTGATGTGCCCTCTGTAGTGACATATATCACATTAATACAGGCCGGTATTCTAGTACTTACATTTTTGTAATTGTCTTCATATCTCGGTTTGGGTTTTTTTGGAGGCAGGGGTTTTTTTCCTCCTTACAGGCTGCCTTGTCTGAGGAATTTGGGAGAAGTTAAACTGTAATAGTAGTTCTAGTTATTAGCTTTCCTCTCCAGTTCCCCATACTATTCTGGTTAAAAATTTGCTGCCATCCTGAAGAGCAGAGCTGCTGAGATCCAGCTAATAGAGGTAAGATTGTCAGCATTGTTCTTTGCTATATTGCAAGAGGTTTTTTGCAGTCCTTTATTTCAGTGTAATTATTGCGTTTATTTCCATAAGCCCAAAATAAGACTCCTCTAGTTACTTTCTGTATAACTTCCCTTCCATGTAGCATAACAAAAAAGTAAGGGGGAAATAGAAAACTAGAACAAGCATTTTTACAACACAAGACTACCTTATTTAGAAAGCTCTATCCCAAGATGGCTCTTGGACTTCAGAGTCCTAAGCACAGGGATATGAAGTCTGAGACAGCAGGAGGAAATACTAATTCATGTGTTGAAATGGAAAGGTTTTGAAAAGGAAGCATGCAGGATTCCTGATAGACTCTTCTTTGGTGAATCAGGATGCTGTTCCTCTCCCCTACCCTGACCGGCCATACTCTGCTGCAAATGTTTTGTAATCAGAGCCATGTAAAACCAGGCACTGTAAGGCTGCAATCTATTTTGCTGAACATTATCAGTCTTTTTGAACAAAATATCAGAATTATGTTGGCTAGTATTAAAAATGTCTTGGTTAGAAAAGATGCTTTGGAGCTGAATCAAGCACTAGTACATGAGGACCAGAATGACCAAACGAAACAACAGAAGGGCATCAGAAGAATTTGTCCTCTGGTAGGTGCAAGACAAAACACTAGTTTACAAACAGTTAGATAAGATTTTCCATTGTGATGCCTCCTCTGCATAGCACTGAGGAACATGTAGTTCTGTTCACCGTACATTGTAGTTTTCCTCAAGGATACAGTTAAAATGGCATTTAATTTTGACTGTAAACTACAGGCTAAGCCTCCATTGCTTTAGTTGTAATGTCTGGGGTTTATCTTATCAGTGTTGTTAAGTCTCATCAGTCCAAAGTGTAGTTAAAGGGAACTTGATCACATCTTCCTCATGCCCACATAAGTTTTACCCTGATCACTTACCCAAAAGTGTAATTTTTCTCCAGATTTTGACAGCTTTCACTGCAATTGCCTCACTGGTGACTTTATGTTCTACACTGCCATCAAATGGCAGAGTACCTGCTCTGGGTGTATTTTAATGACTTTACTACAATCACTAAAGCCCTTCAGATAAATGAGGTTAGAGGTAAGAACAGATTCCCAAGGGCACAGCCCTCAGTACCCATTTGCTTCTGAAAGACAGGCCAGTTAGGCTCCATCTGAAAAGTCCTCTGGAGGACCCAGATCCCCTGGACAGTTCCAAAAATCTCAACACCTAATCCTGTCAGGAAAGTAAAGTCACAGAATCATTCCAGGTGGAAGGGATCCCAGAGCATCTCTGTCCATCCTCCCACTCAAAGCGGCTTCAGCATTGAATCCAGACCAGGTTTCTCAGGGCTTTTCCAGTTCCAGAAAACCTCCAAGACTGCACAGATTAGTCCAAAAACCTGCTCCACTACTTCATTACGCTCATAGCAACTTTTTTCTTTTTATCCACACCAAACCTCCTCATTCAATTTATGACCAGTCTTTTGTTTTCCTGCCATGCACCTCAGTGAGAGCCAAGCTCTGTCTTCTGCTGTTGGGTCTCCCCACCATCCTCCCTTCCTTGCAGGCTGAGCAAGCCCTGAACCCTCAGCCTCTCTTCACAGGGCCTCTGCTCCAGTCCCTGAGGAGCCTGATGGCCTCTGCTGACTCTGCCCAGTTTAATCCATTCTTTCCTGTACTGGGGAACCCAAAACTAGATGAAGTGATCAGTAGCTCATCAGTGTAGTAATATCTGCTATCATACTCAAACATAGCACCCACTATAATTGCTTACAAGCAAGAATATCACTGGACAAAGATAGCCATGTATCAATACACCAGCTGCAGGTGTGCATTTCTTTTTATTTCATTTTCACAACCATTTTTAAACCTTTTAATTTCATTGCAACTGAGTTATAGTAAAGATTTTAAACACTTCAGAACCAATGAAGCAGGCTAAAAATTAATTGAAATGTCTTAGCTGAATATTTTTTGAGGCTTAATGGACAATGGCTCAAGTCTCCATTGTACTGAAGTCTATGCAGACTTTCACATCAGAATAAAGAGAGTACAGGCTGCTTGTTAAATACTGGTATTTTGATCTGGTTGTATTTTTACACCCCCGTTGTAAATGACTTTACATGGTGATGGTCAATAGCAATACAGGCCCAGTAGCACTGTTTTAGAAGCATCTTCTGTTCATTGCACTTGATGGCATCCAGTCTGAATACCCAAAATATGTACAAATTCAATCAAACTGTTGATCGACAGCTTTAAAAGAAATAACAGCTTTGTGTTTGTGGTTTGGTCATCAAAACATTATTCAGTGACAGATATTCTAAAAGTCCCATAAAAAACAATCCCCTAGTATAAATCAAAGAGGGTAAACCTTGCAAAGCAATATCACTGATGTCTATTATTCAGATATGATTGATTAGCTGCTTACCCCAATCTCATCTAAGTGCCAATCCATGGTGCACAATGCAAGCACACTTGCTTCTAAAAATAGAAAAAAAAATGTTGGCCAGACAAAACCTGCCACCTTTGTCCTAATAATACTTCACATCTAAATCAGGAAGTTCTTAAAAATTAATATGGTAGAAAGGAACTTGTTAGCAGCATGTATGGCTCCTACCTGGCACAAAAAAAAGATGCGAAGAAAACACATTGCAATTTAGAATTGGATTAATAAGTATGAGCAAAACAATGATGGTGGTATTGCAGACATCATTAAGTGCTTTCTGTGCTAACAGGACACTGAGAAATCAACACTCTTGACATTTTATGTAGGTAAGTAAAAAATTGTCTGATTAGTAGTTTTATAGATATTTAATAGTATTAACTTGGGAAGGAAGGATTATCCACACATTTGATAATAATTTAAGGTCCAAATAGTTTTGACCCTGGATTATACTCAAAGTTGCGTATGCTTGCTCCTTTCATAAATTCTGTATTTTATATCTCCTCAATCTCAGCTATAATTCTCAGGGATGAGCAAGCCAAAATGTGCGTTATACACTGTTAACTGAAAAAAGGCTACAGCATCAAGTTTTATACTCTTATAAAAATTAGAAATGTTCTAAGTTTCAGTGTGTAAAGATATATATCCTTCAGTTGCTGCCTACAACTTGCTATAACCTCATGGCAAATTCAATATCTTGCCACTTTCTAAAATGTAAACTTCATTCTTGAGGGAATACTTGAAGCAGACAAAAGTACAATAGATCTTTACTGAAATGAATACAAACTGCACCTCACAGACAGAACAATATTAGTATTGCTAAGAGGGTCTCGTGACATTTCCAGACAAACCTTCCTCAAATCCATTCCAAAAAATTACAGAATACAGCTGTATTTATGGTAAAATACCTTGCAGACACAAAAGCCTTTTCCACAGGTTTCATTTCTACTTGTGCATTACTTCACCATTGTCATTTTGAATTTTGCCACATAAAATTTTTAGGAAGTTTTTTAAAAAAGGGGGTGGTGTCTGTCTATCTGTTGGTCTTCCTACAAAGAAATTACTTTTAAACACAATCTAGTTTCAATCAAATTTGAAAGTGTGATGCAAATCTGAAAGATAATGAAGCCAGTATCCAAGAAGGGAAGAAAATAGGCAGTATTAGGCATCTGGAAGGGTAAGGCAAAAGAGTCAAATTATTGCTAGCAAGGGGAATAAAACAACAAAAAACTTTTACAGAGCAAAAGTTTTGACTTTTTGTTTCTTGCTCCCATCATTTCACAAGTAGCAATTTTCATTGCAGCCTAAGCTACTGTGTCGCATGGTTTCTTTTCCATTAGAGCGAAGTATGAGCTGTGAGGCACAAGGAGAGCTTCCTCTTGATTTTGCTGAGTGGTGGACCAGACCCTTCACTCCTGGTAGCCTAGTCCCAAACCTCAAGGGAAAACATAATTACCTCATTCAAAAACACATGCAACAGCTATACTCACACTTTTTAGGGTGATATTAAGCCTGAAGATACCAGAAAGAAATGCCAGAATAAATCCACATTTTTATGCTGTTACCTTTACACAAGAAATGTAACCTACTCATTTATCTCTTTACTGATCTGCAGCCACATGCTGAATCAGATACAAATGGAAAGACCAGATTTAGAAAAGGGCTTTCACATATCTCCTGCCTATTAAATTTTGGCCAGGATTTTCTATACTTTAATCGGACAAGTTTTTCTACATTCAAAATTTAGAATTTGCAACAAAAATTTTGGAAGGCACCTTTACAAACTTATTTTTGATAATTATTTTAATGAAAGCAATAAACCTGAATACATAATATAGTAATTGAAAAGAATAGATGAAATATCTTGTGGAATTCTGACCTCAGTTAACTCATAGCTAGGCATATTCTTTTTTTCTGTGTCTGAGTCTCAGATGAAAAAGTTAATTCAGTTTTTCACTGAATGAAAACCTGACATGGAGAGTAATCTAGTTTATTTTATGGGTATGTATCTAATACAATTAAAAAGCCACATTCCTGAGCACAAGGGCAAAAGCACACATTCACAAAATTTGATACTAAATCTTAAAGCCAAAATTGAACAAAACACATTTGAGATGTGTTGGTAACAGAACTTTTTAATTTTCTTTTTAATTAGAAGTAGAAAAAAAAATCATACTACCAGGATAAAGATCATTTTCTCCATTCTCAGGAAGGAGTGAAATGAATATGTTGCTATCTGATGACAAGTTTAGGATATTTTTTTCCAGGGTAACCTTGTTGACTCCTCAAATTGGAGGAATTTCTGAAAAAAAGCACAATCTTACAGATTATTAATCTAATCATAGATCTAATAGAGCATGAACCCTGAAACTTCAGTTAAGTGCTCTCGGTCCAGCCTGGTCCTCTGTAGTGGTAAGATCTGACAGGGCGCTTTGGTACAGAATTACACCAGGTTTTGGCATGGCCATGTAGTCAAGCCTGAATAAATCAGTGGAACTTATATTTATGCTTAAAATTATGCTAAAGTGATTTCCTTAATAAAGCCACAATGAACAGAGTATTATCAGTGTGTATTAAAAAGACAGTTCATACTATAAATTATTATTTTACCTTCTACATGATTTTTATCTTAATGTCTTTATAATGTATTGAAAGTGTATAGTACTTTACCAGCCTTAATGTATTAAGATGCCCTCATAAATTGTATTAAACTAGCTTTGTTAAGCATTCCTAATATAGTATAACACTGGTAATACCTAACCATATGTGACAGCCTGAATCATAAATGCTTTTCTAAACATGTTAGAATTGTTTTCTAGCATTGGATGTTCTGGTCTGATAAGACACTGCTGTACTAAGGCAATCAGTGGAAATTAGCAATTGGCATGAAAATTACTGTACAAGAAATTGTGTTGGTTTTCCCACATACACTTTCCCTTCATTATGCCTTTGAAAACTTCATAAAAACAGATTGAAGTGAAAATTCACAACTAGGAGAGACTGAACAGCAAGATAATATTTTCCAGAATTAACCGGAAGTACTTTTAATGCTGAGAGATTTGATACTTAAGAATAATGACATAAAAAGAACTCATCTTTTCAATCTTTTCTTTCAAAACACATTCAGCTGATACCCCATGCAAGTCAGACTTGAACTCACTGAATATATCCTTTGCAACGGATGCAATCTCTGCCAACCTCCGTCATGGCACTGAACATGTTCTGCTATTCCTTTTTTCACAAGATACATGTAAAACTATTTACATATAGGATAATGTAGAATAAATGGATGGTGGGGTTAAGAAAGAAAGTTTAGGGGGGTTCTTTTTTAATCAAAAACAGTTTGGGACTGTTACTTTCAAACAATGAAACCACATATCCCACTCAGGCACTCTGCATGTGCCACATGCAGTACTCGAAGTTAGTGTTAACACCACCTTGAATAGATTTATGTTGTTGCTTATTTATTATTTTCCACCTTCTTAGGATTTGGTTTGATACTCATTTTCTGTACCACTGTACAGGGCTTCTAAGGGCATCTGTACTAAGATACAGTTCTGAATTAAACTATTTATGCCAAATCTAATATTTATTTCATTTTTAATTGCCAAATTAAACCCATTCTATCTTGTTTTCTTTCTTAGAACAGATGCACAGTGCACTTACTCTGCATGCTGACAGGTTTTTGGCTGCTTGTAAATCCTGAAAATATTGATCAGTTAAAAAAATTCGGATGCTTGCATCCCTCAATTCTGCTTACCACAGCCTTTCTTCCTGGTCAGCTAGGAGAGCACCAGCAATTTTGTTATAATGATAAATGACCCTCATAGACAGGTCACTCTTTTTTACCTAAAGCCACAATTTGCTCCTTCCTTTAGGTCACAACCTGATTTTTCAGGGTGACAGATTTATTACTTTCTTTGTGTGCTAAAAAACAAATCACCAACAATTGCTCAAAATACAGTCCTGTCACAATAACTTTGAGCACTTCCCAGCCAGAATGATGCAACACAAGAGGTTTTTTTCCTGTTTTCAAAGCAGAAAAATCACTTGTACATTTACCACAGCTGTTGTGAAGAGCCATTTGGCTCATTTCATTATACACAACATGTCTAGGCTACTCCCCAAAGAATAAAATATTAAAAACATTATTAAAAGCACTAATAAGTTTTTTGTAAGAGATGCCACTTTTTTTAAGAGAGGGTCATGAAAGAGTAACTTCAGACCGGCCTGACTGTGGTCACGAAGAGACATTTGGGTAGAAGTAGGAAAAACAATGTTTGCCAGAAAACAAGTGAACTTTATGGGCACTTCTGTAATGTTCCAAATACCTGGACCACTGGGGAAACTCAGCATTATTCTCCAGTAAATGCTGTATTTTTAGTTTCCTCACATGTCTCCAGGAAGACTTTTTTCTGATGGCTCTGGATAACACAGTGGTCTCAGGATGCTGGTCCCATGCAACGTCACAGAAACCAAGACCTTTTTTTGGATTTGATTAAAACCCAAATCCTCATTCCTCAAAACCTTGGTCCAGCTGCAGCTCCCAAAATGGGAAACTCATTGTGACTAGAATAGGGCAGGAGAGGAGTACTCAAGCAGAAGAGCTGCATGAGGCTTGATGCATACTTCCCACATTACACGCTAAGGGACACTGCACTGACATTCCATGAGCATGGGCGAAAAACAGGCATCACAGCTGGCAACTCCAGTAACAAAGTCGTGAGTAGCCCTGGACCAGGGAAGCCTGAGCAGAGCCTGCCAACATAGTCTGCCAATATACAAGATAGAGGCATTCAGGATCCAGACTACCTCTAGTGCAGAATTGACCAGTATCCTCAGTGACCACAATGTATCCACCACACTAAACAGCATTTAATTTCTTATCTTTACCCTAAAAATATTAATGTCTTGCAATGTTAACTATGGGGGGGGGGGGGAGCAGGGAAGGATATGTATTTTATAGGAATACAGGTATGGCCAGGAAGCAAGCCAGCAGATAGCCAAGACCAGGAGTTTTGGACCAAATACACCAAGCAGACCAGCTGTGACAAAAATTACACCATCTTGTGAGAATCTTCTTTAAAAGGCAAAGAAAAAGAGCTGAACTACAAAGCAGTGTGCCATTTGTTATGAAAATAGCAATCTTATGAAGAAAAAAATTCTCTTGGATCCTTACATCTGTAATGGTCTTCCAAATGAAGACATTAGACCATACTCCAGACCAGGATGGATGGGGCGCTGAGCAACCTGATCTAGTTAAAGGTGTCCCTTCTCACTGCAGGGGGGTTGGACTAGAGGACCTCCAAAGGTCCCTTCCAACCCAAAACATTCTATGATTCTAATTAAAAGAACCAAGGTAGCTTCCCATCTCATTCGGGCTTGGCAGAGTACTCAATCACTTTGTACCTAGCCCCATCCAAAAACCAAAGCAATATAACACTTGCTTTTACCTTCATATCCTCAGATTATAAAAACCTCTGAGCAAATACTGATATTTGCCGTACATACTAATAGCTAGCAGAACAGGACACAGTTTGATTTGGATACCTGGATGCTGGTTCTGTACAAGCAAAACCAACCAAGAGGACAGTAGAGGCAGGCACACCTCTCTCTTTTGATGCAGCTTGCAAATGAATGGATTCTTCTCTTATGAACCTCCTTGTGAATCTGCTACCAAGAGCAGTTTAATTATAGTTCTCGGAGGTTTGCAATGTTTGATCACAAGATTCATTGCATGCTTTCAGCATCCCTTTAATGTGATGCTGATAAAGGTGATTGCTTTGTGAAGAAAAGCACTAAAACATTCTTCAAATATCAACAGTTCTAAAAATGTTCAAATCATTCCAAAATACATAATTTGGCACAGCTGAGGTTCTATAGTGCTGCAGCTGAGCTCCAGCCCTATAATCCTCACACAGGCAAAACTCCCACTGAGTCCAAGGTGTTTTCCCACATAAATACAGGGAAAGACAGTCTGGCACAGGGTACACTTTATAGTCTGTAAACTCCCAAGGCTGGTCTATCCAAACTTCTCATTTTACACAGAGTTCCAAATCCTGATTAGTTCAGGTTTTCTAGCTCATAACAATATACTTTTTACTGAGCTATTTTCCTTATACTAGGTGATGTTTGCAATATTATGTCATTAAACACACACACTGTAAACACATACTGATGGTTAATGCATAATTTAATAGAACAGCTTTTGACAACCTGTGTGGAGTACTGTAGAGTTCATAAGGTAAAAGATACAAGCACAAGGAAACAAATGAAGCAGAACCATTTCATTTAGAAACTACTGCATCCTTTGGAATAACTGCCAAATAAGATCACTGGAGTGAATACCATCACTGAAACATATGTAAAAAGAGACTCTGCAAGAGCAAGTGATAAGAGGGGGAAAGCAAGCATTGAGGAGTCCAGAGATAAAGCAATTAAGTGAGGCTGGGGAAAAAAAAAGCTTCTTGGGGTAAGAGACCTGCTTCTCTGTGTCTGTTCAAATGCCATTAAAAGTCCAAATATACTGAGCTGGAGAAAGTCCTGATTTTCAGTGAATAATTGACATTATGCCTCAGTCTTTTAGGTACAAATAAAGACACTGCTCCTGTACAGTTTTTTTTTCTGTCTATCTTGCTTGACAAGGGATCCCAAGATGTCTCACAAGATCTGGATAATGCTCACTTTGTCCTACAACTTATTTAAAATGTAGTTGTTTGCAAACATGATCCTTTTCTTGCCATTTCACAACAGATTTCCCTGCTCCTGAGCTTTACCTTGCACACAGTTCACATTAAATACAAGCACCATCTAGCTGCTTTTAAGGAATTTAGATTGCCCTCCCAGCTGCAATCTTGTACATACATATGGCTGCCTCCAGCTGGCAACCCTCTATTTCAGAAGAGCCACATAATGAACATGAGTTGTTTCCATTTCTCCCTGATGGTTCTAATGAGTTTGTCTTCTCCAAGATGTCTTCCATAAAAAAATAAAATCACACAATCCTAAGGCATGCAAGACTTCCACTAACTTCCACAGGAGGTCTGCATAAGAGGAGGGTGGGCTTGAGATACAAATGTGCAGAAACAGATCTATCCATCCAAGCTAGCTACACACACCATACTGACGCTCTTTACACGAGAATACAGGTGATAAGTAGCCTGAAAAAAGGATACTTATCTTTACTGATATGTAATGAAGACTATTTTCTCTAAGATGCTTTTTGTATTGTTGAAAGAAATTACTACCTTTTCAAACCTATCCCCTGAAAGAAAAGAACATAAAGTTGGTGATCATTAGCCAGCTTTATTCTATTTACTGAGATAAGGTTTATAGCTCTGATAGGAGACAAAATTCCCCTCAAGACAGCTCAGACTAACCTTTTAGCACAGAAAGTATCAAGATACTAAAAGATGCTGTCCTATCATGACAGCTGCTGCAAGACAGGCTGACTTAATGCAGGAGAGAGAGACTGACTAAACGAGCAAAAAGTAACCAAATTGTGCTCTGTTGTGTCAAGTTTATAGTGTTACTGGGTCACCAAATACTCCTCTTGGCAGACAACTATTTTGCAAGTTATAACAAGACATGAATTTACATCTGCTGCTTTAATTTAACCTATCTTGCCCATATTTGTTCAGGTCACATTCTGAGACTAAATTTCTTTCATTTCTCACATACCTGAAAATGGGCAAAAAAAGCATCAGGTTTATTAAACTTCAGATTTTTCCTTTCCTCCCCCATCAGGCTAACATATGTGAACACCTAAACAAGCCTTCCCACCTAGAGTCACTAGAAGGAGAAAAATCTAATGACTTGCAAGCTAGTTTGAACACACATAACTGTAGGGAGCTGCTCACCAGAGTTGTTAACAAGCATCTCAAAAGCTCATCTGCCAGTCCCTCTCATGATTACAAGCCGGAATGTGCCCATTAGGCTCAGAGCAAAATAAAAATTATACTGTTGTACCAATACAGTGGGAAATGCTAAATTTCCTTGCATGGGTGCCAGCCAGCACAGCTGCTAGAACAAAAGTTAATGTTCAGAACAAAATCACCATGCTCTGACCTCATTCCAAACATCGCTGTTTCAGAGTTGAAGGGATAGACAGAAGAGAGGCGAAGAGTAGCCATGGGGGCCTGCCCTGCTCCCACCTTTGCTCCAGGTGAAGCAAAACTGTGCCTGCTAATCCAGATTAAAGAAATTAATGCCGCTACATGTATGGACAGACTTTAAAACAAATTTCCCTCAGCTAAACTTGTCTCTGTAGAATTTCAGGAATAACAAACTAATGTAAGCAGAAATAGCACTTAGGAATCATCTACACAGAGCCTTTTACCAGCTTAACTTCCTTAAATGGAAACCTTGGGAATTACTGGCATCAGAGGAGAGAAAACTGCAACTACAGAAAGCTAGAGGCAAGAGATTCTGTTGGCACAGTTACATTTTTGCTTGCTCCCAATAAGCCTTTCCCAAAGTTTCTGTTTTTTCCTGTTGACTCTAATTGAGATCACTTCCTCGTAAGGATGACTTTGTGCCTCTTTCTTCAGGAATAGAAGACAGACAAGGAAGTCACTGGCTAGAGAAGTCTGGCAGCCAGAATCAGGGGCTCCCTGACTTGGCTTGTACATCACTAAATTGTTGATAGTCTTGCTCACTGCTTCCCTTCCTATTACAAAGCTTTTTGTGGTTTAATTAAATGTTTACCAAGCTGTCGGCAATCTTCAAATCTAGCCCCAAAGAGTATTACTCAGTTAACTCTTGAGATCAGGGATGACAAGGATTTGTCTGAGTTTACCCATTTCAACCAAAAATCTATATTAGTGACAAGGCAGATCAAGTTCTACTCACCTTGGTTTAACTGTATTGTAATAAGGACCAACACACAAATACCACACATTTCTAAAGCATGTTTTCTAACTCCATGTTTTGCTGCACTTAAAGTAAAATAGGGAACTCTGTTTCTGCAACAGCCCTTGCAACAGACTCTCAAATGTGAGGGATTTTCACTTGGATTCTCAGTTTTGATTATGTGCACAGGGCTACCTAATGCTTAATTCACAGCTGTAACAATGCCTGAGAACCTTTCAGCTGCAAGGAATGAGCCATAGACATTTGCACCTATGAATATCAGCTGCTACTTTTAGCTAAAACACACATTTCTGGCACTGTCAATCACCAGGACCCAGCAGGACACACGCTATTCAATTGCACAAGACACCGACATATGCCTTGTGAAGCCAGAATGGTGAAATCCCAGCAGAGAGAGATAACCACCAAATGAAAACAGTAGCAGATTTAAATGCCTGCCTGCATAAGATGAGGTAGCTTTATCAGGGAAGACAGAGGTTTTGGCAGGACATCTCAGAGCACACCACCACCCCACACCCCACATTTAACTTTTGCATCCCCACGCTTAAAGGGCCTCAGTCAAAAAAATCACTGATGTCAATAAACTTAGAGACACAGAATCACTTTTCCATGAAGGGTCAAATCACACCAGGTATTGAACCAGCACACATTTGCTGTTGGCTTTGTGTGCACATGGGGCAGCTACCAAGGATCAGTCACAGTTGCTTATTCCTGAGCTGATGTAGTCACGTGTCTGAGAAATTAGAGGTTTGTCTTTTATTAAATGGTCTAAAATTCAAGTTCTGTGCACAGAACTTAAGTTCCTGAGATGCAGCCCAACTAAGTCAGACTGTTCTTTCTGTACCTAAAGCATTAGTCTGACAGCAGCTCCTTTCTCTTGGACTCTTTCTAGCTTTCGCTCTCTCCTCACAAGTGACTGAGAACCAGCCTCTCTTTTCCCAGGCAGCAGTAGCAGGCAGTATTTACCCCCCTTCAGTGTAACCCTCTCAGCCTGTTCTTGCTAAAGAGCATGTGTGGATATAGATAATACAGCAAGCCAGCTGCACTGGAATAACCAAACAGATAAAATGCACAAGTTATTTAATGACCAAGACATCTAAGTTAGTGTTTTTCCACACCTCGAATGACACCAGTGGTTCAGACCATAATAATGTGAAGTTAGGTTTTATTCTTGGGTCTTTAAACTCCTTCCCAGCCTCCACATCAGATCAGTAAGCACTGAAAAACTTTACATTGGGTAGCCCTCTCTGATTTTTACCTCCTTAAATCTTCAGTTCTCATCTCTTGGCAAAATCCATTTAAACGGGGCTCACAAGTTAATGGTTAAACTTGTTGTTTGTAGTACCATTAATATAGGTCAAGCAGCACAATAGTTACAACTGCTGAGAGGGAAGGTACATAAAGACACAGTAAGCAGTTCAGGACCTTATTACAACACGTCTATCAAACGCAGGGGTACAAACAATGTGCCTGATTCATCAAAAAGATAACTTCTGCTGACAGTACACACTGTTCCCTGGAGTCTCTTACGCATGGCTCAAAAATTAAAATTGGAAATGTAAACTACACAGACATTCTTGCAAATGTATGTTTCAGCACAGTGAGCATTTCCATGCAAAATACCAGATATAGGCAGCGGGATGAATTCAGCTCTCATTTGCATCACTGAGCACTGAAGAAATCAGCAACAGTTATGACTTTACTCTGCATTTTCTCTCATGTAAGCAAGGGAAGAATTTGTCCCACCAAGCCCAAGGACACACATTTTTCACTGTGGGATGCACATGCATAATGCCTACAAGAGGGATTACCTTATGCTTTATTCAAGAATATTCAAAAGGACAGACCTCTATGCCTCAAAAAGTTAGTATTTCAGGAATACTGACAGTAAGTATTTTTTCAAAACTAATGGCACCTTAAAGCTTCACAACATGGATTACTTATGCTCAGTGCCAGTCATTCACTGTCTGCCAGTTCAAATAGACATCATTCCTGATTTGGCTCCCAAGCCTCCTGGCCAAGGTTCCCAAACTAAATTCCCAGACACTCTGCTGGAGCGAAAGCACAAAGAATAGCCAGGCCTCAAGACTGACAGACCCCATCACGCGTGTCACTGACACCTTCCTCTTTGCAATTATTTGTATCATGATAGCACAGAGAAACATCAATCAAGTTTGCAATGTGAAGTGCATCCCCCACCTCACCCAACCCCACCCCCCCCCAGCAAAACCAAACATGATAAAGCTGGCTTTTCTGACAAAGCATTTTGAAAGTACAAGTAGCATTTCAAACAGTTTCTCCCTTTTAAACTGAAATACTTCTAAAATCCTTTTGCCTCAGTCTATTCATTAGAAAACTCTATTCATGGCCAAGATCCAGCCACTGTAATTCCAGAGGACCAGTCTGACTATTGTTAATCTGGGATGGAGAGATGAAGTTGAATTAAGCAGGATATTTTACTATGTATAACAAAATACAAAACCAATACCAGGAAAGCAGAAATCATTGCAGATTAAAGTTATAAAGTGCCTAAGTCTTTCTTCCAGACTTTTGTGGGTTTTTTATTGCTAAAAATTGAAGATCGTTTTCTTCCATTTATCTCACTGATATAATATTTTGCATTTCTGTGGTACCTGTTATCTCTTATTTCAATGTGCTTTATGAACCTTGGACTAGATCTTCAACAAGCTCAGTACTGGCTTTAACAAAATTCTTAAATCACACTACCTGAAAAGTGATTAACTGATGCTGCACAGTCCTGGAGACATAGAAGGGGCATGTAACAATATCATGACATTAAAGCACAAGAGATATCAGCTGTAATGCTACTAAAATTTTATGAGATAGAAACACCCTGTGGAATTGTGATTTTAAACACTGCTTAAAGCTCACCGAAAGCATTCTAACTACCTTGCACGTGTTACACACTATTATGTATGTCTCATCTGGGGTGTTTTCCAGTAAAACAGATCAAGTCATACAATTAAAAATGCACTTTTGACACTTTTCAAATTAACTCCAGTGCATGTTATATATACTACAATAATAAAGACAGATCAACAGACTACTCTGCCTTCTCTTTGTTCTCATCCTTGTACAAGAGACATCCATGACACCTTGGATTATAAAATATTTTACTTCAATGCAAATACCAGCATGATAAAAGTATTTTTATGCATTCATTTGGACATTTTTTCTACTCCGTATTACAGGTCAGGTCCCATAGCTTCACATGTTGCACTTCCCTCACTAGGATGAGATGTGCTCCATTTTAGCACAGATGTACAGGAAACCCTGCTACAGAATAGTTCCTCCCTATTAACAAAGCTGAATCCTTTTTGTACAGAAACTGCTTATATTAATGAAAACAGCACTGCCTCACACTATTGTTTTTCCAGTAAAGATTTGATTTAATTCATTTGATACAAAGCAGGAGAAATAAAGTAACACAAAGTCAAAAAAACTGTCCACAGAAAATTATGAATAAGAAATATAAGAGAGTCCATAGAACATTGTGTAATTGCCTGTAAAAACACATGTAACATGGTGGGAGTAAGGCTGCTTCCATAGGTACTCGAGGGGTGTCTCTGCCCACTCAGCCAGGAAGCACGAGGTACAGTTGTGCCCTGTTGATGTTCAGATTTTTAAGGGAAGAAGGAGAGGGCTTTGTCTTCTCCCACCCACTTCCACCATTTCACCCTAAGATGATATCTGCTGAATTTCAGCTAATAACACTTCATACCATTCAAAATGGGAAAACAACAAGACACTTCTAAATCGAGCAGAAACAGTAAGTCAGCAAATCAGTTCAATTAGCCTCTCTAAAATGTTCCAATTCCAAAGATGTGTGTTGTATTTCAGTGAATTCCTCCTGTTATTATGACTGTTCTGTTTAAACACAGCTTTAGGGTGGATACAACTAAAGCTGTTGATGCTGCTTGGTAAACATTGATAAATTGGTACAATTCAGCACTCCGATGTACTTCCATTGGGTTAGCCAGGATGACAACAATTCACTTGGTTTCTACTAAAATGTCAATGGAAACATCTGCCAATAATGCAACCCTAATTTAACATCAAACCTTTGTAAAACTGGTGCAAATTTATGTGAAAACCATTAAACCATAATAAAACCATTAATATATCTAATGAAACCTAGTTCCTTACTAGGGAATCTATTTACTCACTTACAAAGCAGGTGGATGGTCCTAGAAATACGACATTTGCTGTGAAGAAATGTAGACTGGATTAGTGGTGCCTTATCTAAAGGCACGTTCACACTGCATGGGAAGGGTACCAAGAAGGCTTAATCTCCGAGTTATGTACTTTATTAAAGATTCTCCTCTCACGTGGCATGCTTGAAACATGATAAACTGTTCTGAAAACTACAAGTAGCAAACTCTCCTTTACAACACTTCAGTAACCTGGTAGGACAATAGGTCCTTTGTGCTTTGGAGTGACTAAAACTGAATCATATCATCCCAGTGATTCAAAATTCCCTAAATGGCTTCTCAGAACAATGGTATAAAAGCAATTGAGGCTTAAGGAGAAGTACAAAGTACCATACGTTGCAGACAGCTTTCAACATTGTGGGTAATGAAACCAAATAAGATAAAGTGAGGATCACCTCATTCACTATCCAGGCACTTTGGTCTGTCTCTTTAAAGATGGTTCTTTTTATCTTCCATAAGCAGAAAGCCACAGGCTTACACGTCCAACCTGTGAAACTCTCAGGTCTCAGAGTTCCCCTGTGCACACAGAGGTCTTGCATGGAAGGCTCATGTTTCTTGGAAATTTCATTTTAATATGTTTAACTTGTATTTTCTAGTCAGCTCATCTCGAAGATGTTTTGGCAGAATCAAAAACATGGCTGTGGAAGATCTGGGATGCTTTTGGGTACATTGGTCAAACTAATATACTGAAGATCATAGCTGTTTTTAGTCACAATCAAGGCATAGAAGATGCTTCACAGATAAGATATGATACCTTCTTGTAAAGATTGTATAGAACTCAGCCCAACAGACCCCTTCCCGATATGATAAATGTGTGTTCACTTTTGACATTATCAACACAGTTACCTCCCATGTATGAAGCAGTTAGACATCTTGACATGGCTGTCTGAGCTGACGCCTTTCTCAACAACCTTTTGCAACAGGATCAGGATTAGCTTCAAATCCCATAAGAACCTATTATAAAGACCCAGAGCTAAAGCTTTTTAGTGTTTGCTGTGGTGTTGGGGTTTGGTTTGTTTGTTTTTAAAACAGAACAGGGCCTTTTTTTGTGGCAGAACCACTGAGGCTGTAGCTTCACGAACTGTTCTGCTCAAAGAAAGCTCCCTGCAAGCCAGGTTTCCCCTTTGCAGCTGCTTTCAGCATAGACCAGGTCAGGAACGGCGTCCCAACAGCCCCCAGCATCCAATGCAGTCAGAGGAACTTGGGAACTGAAACAAAATTGTGGATTGCAACTTCCCTGCAGAACAAAACCACGGTGATCCAAACACCATGCTGCAATCAAGGGAAACGCTACCAAAGGAGGTGAAGAAATATAGTACGAACTCAAAGGTTAAAAGCAATCCTTATTCTTCCAAAGACTACAGCGCAAGAGTACAGCCTTAGGCTACTAGTGTTGCCTGCTATTTCAGTGTTGTATATACAGAATATTTACTGTACCTTTTTATATAAAAGGAATAGTTTCTAGTAACAGCAGCAATGCTGTTACTGCAAGCAGCACAAAAGCCTAACTTGGGAACATCCTCAACATCTGCATTTCAGAATGTTCGCAGTACAGGTGCCAAGATAAGATTTCAGACATATATGGGAAGCAGTAGCCCGTGGAAAGCTGTCGACAACAGAAGACAGTGTAGGACTGGGCAAAGAGAACAATGAGACCTAAAGTCAAAAGGGAGGGGGAATAAGATCAGACAGTAACAGAATGAAGCAGCAAGAGATAAAAATGTTTGTGTTTGAAGTAACAAAATGTGCTTTTATTCATGTTGTGGAAACATTTTAAGCTACAACAATTTCACTTGAATTCTGCTAGTTTCTTAAGTCTACTGATACTATAGGAGAAATGATACAGAAATGCTTGACTTCCTGCCAAAAATCCTAGAGTCCATTGCAAAATTACAGAACATTTTCCAAACTTTTGAAACTTCAAAACAATAAAGTCTCAGCTCTTGTCCCTTTCTAACATTTTATCCAACCACATGTCAGTGACTTGACTAAAGCAGCTCTCACCAGGATAAGTTAGGAAAGGGTTCTAGTTTATTATTTCTTTTTATAAAGAAAATCATAGACCTTGTTGGAATCTCCACCAATGGAGAGAGAGTCAGAAAGAACTTCCAACCCTCTTCTGCCATTCAGTGTTCATTATTTTTCTCAGTGTGCTCTGGGTAAATAATTGATCCAGTACATTTATTTATTCTAAGCTTAACAGATGTTTGCTCCAAGGCTGAAAATCATCATAAAATTGTGTATATTTCATAGTTTGTGAAACTCAGATGCCTTAATGAGAGAATTCTATCTAGTTTCTTGAGATACAAGGTAGGGATCCGGGACAGGCAAGACGACACTTCTTTTACAGACAAATAGGAATGTCTACACTGGCATCCTAGCCTCACTATCAGATTCAGAGCTTGCCATGCCATTAACACAAAATGAAAAAATCAATAATTATTGTTCAGTCTTTACCTCCCATCAGCTGATGCATGAGTGTCAAACATGGCAGCGAGTTAATGGTAACACAAGGCACAGGGGTTTGTTTTTTTTTTTCAGAAACAGGCTTGAACTGCATATTACACATCATAGAATCATAGAATGCTCCAGGTTGGAAGGGACCTTTAGGGGTCATCTAGTCCAAGTGCCCTGCAGCGGGCAGGGACACCGCTAACTAGATGAGGCTGCTCAGAGCCCTGTCCAATCTGGCCTTGAATGTTTCCAGGGATGGGGCCTCCACTACCTCTCTGCACAACCCCTTCCAGTGTTTCACCACCCTCATTGTAAAGAATTTCTTCCTTATATCCAGTCTAAACCTACCCTGATTCAGTTTAAAACCATTACCCCTTGTCCTGTCACAGCTGGCCCTGCTAAAAAGCCTGTCCCCATCTTTCTTAAAGGCCCCCTTTAAGTACTGAAAGGCCACAACCAGGTCTCCCCACAGCCATCTCTTCTCCAGGCTGAACAAGCCCAACTCTCTCAGCCTGTCCTCATAAGAGAGGTGCTCCAGCCCTCAGATCATTTTTGTGGCCCTTCTCTGGACCCGCTCCAACACTTCCATGTCCTTCTGTTCTGAGGGCTCCAGAGCTGGATGCAGTACTCCAGGTAAGGTCTCACCAAAAATTAAAGAAAAAGAAAAAAAATCCAAAATTCTCTGTCTATAGGGAGAATCCTAAGACTATCAGACTGCTGTTTGAAAAGCCTCCACATTCTAACTGAAAAGCACACACAAGTCTCCAGCAAGTCCCTATGCCTTGTTATAGAAGTAGTTATTGCCCACTCTTAGGAGTTATTGCCCACCTACAAAAGCCATCAGGGAACAGTGAGGGCCAGCTTGATCCTAAGAGAAGGCAAACTGGAAGCTAAGGGCAGCAACAACATAGACTGGGTAGGGGACTCACCAACAGAGTGCAATCCCACAGCGCAGGATCTGGTCAAGTAGAGTAGTAGCAAGTCCTACCAACGTTCCAGCGGTCGTTGGGTGAAAGCAATGAAACCAGCCAGGTCTAGAGGTCAAGCCAGGAAATCCACAGAATAATTCAGAAACAGACCCCCATCCAGCACAGATCAGGGAAGAGAACTGAGCCCCCATCTGGAGCTTAAATGAGTCTGTGGCCCCATAGGCAGGACCGTGTGAGTGGGGGGCCCAGGTGAAGATGATCAGGGCCATTAAGACCTATTAGTGATCTTAGGCCCTGACAAAAGCTTCTTTTTTTTATCATCCTCCTACTATTCCTCTATTAAATATCTCTTACTGTGTATATACATATATATATTTGCAACACAGTATTCTCCAGAGGTCATGATCAGCATCTTAATTGTACACACTCTTGTCTGGACCGCTGAAAAGTGTTTCAGTCTAACAGGAGGGTAGGCAGTGGTCACCAAAGGAAAGCAGGAGTAACAGTTTTAGGATGAGAATAATGTGACTTTACAGTTAATTAGAGTACCTGAACATCTGTTCATATTTCCTGGTGTGGCAGAAGCACCCAGAAGCCCTAGTCTGAGATGAAGAACCTGGTCTAGGCACTATACAAACAAAATGGCTGATCAGGAGCCAAAGATTTGCATGCCGATGCAGATGCATCAACAGCCTGATTTGAAGCTGCTCCCTGAAAGTCAGGGCTCCTCAGAAATGCCAGATGCTACTGCTCTCCCCAGAAATATAGGCACCCTAGTTCCAGGGTCATCTCCATTTTTTATTGTGGTCTAAGCATATAAAATAACATAAGTATACTGTCTAATAAACTGTGGGCACATTGTATAAAAATATATAAAAATATTAATTAATATGTTATACTAATCTATTATTCATGTAACTGCACTAGGGAGACAATGTTCTTGAAGGAATGAAGTATTTCTCAGATCTTAAGTCTACTTGTTCTGGTTTTTAAGAACTGCAATATTTACCAAGAGTGGTGCCTAGATGACTTGGAAGACAATGAATAAAATGTTTCTTCAGTGCTAGATATGCTTATGAAATATATCCATTGGACAGAATATAGATGGGCTTTTATTCTGAAGCTTACATCTAAAGTAGTTACTGTTGTACTCTTTCAGCGTATGCCTCTAGAAAACAACCACCTTAAATTTTAGATTGCCAAGAAAAAGACTAGTGTTCTGTTTAATTATTAGTGCCATAAACCAGAGCAATATTTACCTGCCCATAACAGAGCTTAGGAAAATCCACTTATCTCTCCTTCCAGGTGCTTTATTTCTCACAGTTATTAATAAAATCACCAGAAAACCTTATTTCTAATGGCCTTTACCCCACTTTTCTCTCCTGTCCAGCGTCCTTGCCAAAGAAAGTCAGCTTTGAAGCTGGAACAAATTCTGCACTTGCTCATTGGGAAGACAGAAGTGGAAGCGCTTCTCTGCACCAGATCTGACCCATTGCTTGAGCACTAAGTCTTGATTCCCCCTTCCTCTGGCTGGGAAGTGGCCTACTGAGCGTGCGTTCCATGCCGTTCTGCAGTTCATCAGCCTCCAGACAGCCTTCTATTCCTGGTTCAGTAAATGAGTTTCAGTAAGGAGGCCCTCTCTGCTCAGACATGAAATGCCACTCTGAACTGCTTTCTTTTGCCAGTCTTTCACCTTCTGTTAGCATTCAGCTCGCGCTTACGCCACGGTCTCAAGCAAAACCGGTCGGTGTGCGGCATAGCACACATGCAGCTTCCTTCAGGGGCAGAAAGTAGTCAGAAACTCATCAGAGTACTCAGGGTCTTTCAGGATTTAGTTTCCTGAGGTAAGACTTGGTATTTCCATCCTGCCTCAAGCTCAGGTGTTGGGGATTTTTTGGGTTGGGGGGGCGGGGAAGGTAACCGTCATCCCTGCACATATGTATATATCTTGACAAAACAGAGAATCTAGCTACCAAAGTCAAAAGGTTTTAAGTTCCACTTAAGATACATTTTAAGACTCTTTCTCCTCTCCTCTTTCCAAAGTAATATATTCCTGATATTTTATTAATAGTGCAATAAGAAGAAACTGTTTTCTGCTCCTGAGTGTTGTGCAAGATGATGGATGAGTTCACAACACCTGTTACTGCTACGTACGTGGAAATAATTTCCCCCTGCCCGTTTCAAAGAAATCTGTTCTTTTCTCACAAAGTCAAACACTCTGCTCCTATTTCTAGTAAATATCTCCTAGATAAGCTTCCGTGAAAAGGTTCCGTGGGTAACTAATTAATATAATTTCTCTTTGTACACCAGTAAGTTAGATTACTGAAGAAAAGGAGGTGTGCAAGAAATTCAAATTGAAGCTGCTTACATAGATAGACAGGCAGATAAAATTTGCCTAGATAGCTCTTCTCACACCAAGAAGTTGTTTTATTTCTCCAGTGCAGAGACTTAGCACTAAATCTGTGTCCCACCAAAGCTCATGCTACTCCTTCAGTTAAGGCCAAAAGAGGACTTCTGTGATCCACAACTGTATGCTTCCTTCTGCACAGAACTGAGTTTTCCTCCTAAACAGTCCTGAAGGTCTCCTGATTGCTCATTTAACCTTATGAACATCTGTATTTACCTCTTCTTCCATATATTAATTTATTAGCAGAAATATCCACTGAAATAAAATTTTATAATTATTAGGGAAAATTCATAGGATGCAATTTTATAATTCCTACAATGCATTATTTGTCTCCAGATTCAATCTAAATCTCTTCTATTAAATTGTGGTCATCCAAACAGAGAACAGAAACATATGAAAGACTAAAATATTGTGATTAATGTAATCAGGGAAAACAGTCCGCATTTTGAATACCCACAAAGAAATTACCGTGCTTCTGCTCACCAGAGTTGCATTTGAATCTGCTGAAAATCACGAGTAAGGAGTAGCATAGGTTGAAATGTATTTTAATGCCACTACATTCTATTACTGAGGTGATAAACATAACATGTAATATATATGTATATTTAAGAAAACAAAACTAACAAGGCATTTAATAATGCAGTCATACTGTAAAACTGAACAGGAACTGAGATTCAACTGATGGAAATAACTTAATAAATTAGAACTTTACACTCAGTACTGTAATTACTTCACTGAAAAACCCAAAAGGTGAAGATCACCAGATACATCAGCTTCTCTTAATTTCTTTTACAGAACTACTGGGAAAAAGGCATAAAACTGTATTTTTAATGCCTTGGTTTTGCACATGTAAAATAATATAAAATTCATGAAGGTGGAGAAAATACACTGAAGCATCCAAAAGAATTTTAAATGTCTGTGATAGATCAGGAGGAATATTGGAATGACTGAAACGAAGAAAAGTTTTAAAAGTGTGGTTTCCAGATCAAAGAACAGAGTTTGTAAATCTCTTTCCACCTAAGCAAACCTCCAGCTGAAACCAACTGGACTACTCTCAGGAGCAGGCAGCTCATGCCTGGTAGGTGCCATGCCAGGGTCGATGCCATGTTTGCCCTGGACTTTCAGTAGAACAAGAATCACGTCCCTCATTTGATGTGTGCTGTGCTGAACACTTACCTTTTCAGAGATGTATTAATAATAAAGGCAACAATACTTTGAGATGGCATAGAAAGCCAACAAGGAACATACTGGATTCAGAAGAGCAACATGAAAAATGCTACAGGAAAATTACAAAATCACTAAATATATACCAATATATACAAGTCAGGGATTAAAACTCTTTGAAAAGGTCACCGCTCATTCATCAGTCCATTTCCAGAGCTTGTTTCTTGACATCCTTACATGCCCAAATGAAATGCCACTTGTGAAAATGCCCACGAGAGGAGAAACTCCTTCTGACTCCATTTTTGTGGTAAACGGTTGCAAAATAATTTGATATGCAAGAGTTAAAGGAGGGATTGTTGCCAAGCTTTTGAAATCAGGTACACTTTCTTTGAGGGACAAACAAGGGACAATTTCATCATACAAGAACTGGCAAAAAAAAAAGACACTAAATGTTTTTCAATTAATTATCTTCCTGAAAGACCTGAGACAGAAAAGCATCTGTGAAATAATAAAATTACCTTTTAAAAGCCTTGTCTCACCATCTCAGGATGAAAAGAGGAGGGGGAAAAAGGGGGGAGGGGGGGCAGGGAGTTGAAAAACACCAACATACAAAATGAGTTTGGGATGCTTCAGCCACGGTGAGGAACAGCTGCTCTCAGTAAGGTCAGTGGCTGCTTTACCAGGCACTTCAATGTGAAAAGCTACAGTTTAAAATTCCTGATCAAGCGAAGTATTCAGCCATAAACCCAGGTACTTAGCTTCAGTGGTACAACTCATATGCCTCATTACACACACCCTTATGTACTTTTTTCAGCTGGGACCCAAATATATCACTAGTAAACGTATAGAGCTGCTGGATCACAGGCTGGTGTAGACTGTCCTGGAGTTTGCCTCTGAGTTTCTTTTCCCCCACTGGGCTAGGTATAAAGAAAGGCAAAGAAAGTCTGTCTGCTTATGCACCTGGCATACATTCCTTTATCCGTGGAGACAAAGTATCAGAAAGGAAAAAAAAAAAAAAAACATTTTTCAGTGACCCTGACATTTGATACTGATGCAAAAAAGGAAAGGAATGGCAGCGTTTGAAGCCAAAAGCATGAAGTTTCTTTATATTTCCTATGATTTAATATCGCTCTCCCCCGCATACGGTGGATTCCTTTATAGAGGCTCTTGTATATGGGCCAACAGCGTTCCAGCAATGTCTCCGATGACACAGTGGAAAGTTTCTAACCACAGTATCATTTGCAGCATTTCTCATTTATTTTATCCCCACTCCCCGAAGACATGTTTTTTTCTGATGGAATAAATTATTGTTTTTGGTTTTTATGAATAGAATTGAAAATCTATTTGATGACCAAATGAATGAGAATAGAAAGAGAATCAAATTCTTTAGGTTTGTATGAAATCTGTTGTAAAAGCTGGCTTCCAGCTTTCACTCAGCCTAAACAGATAAAAAATATCAGTGACCCTGAAAAAACACCCATAGTACCTGTTCAACCAGACTTGTAAATTAACTTTTTTCCTGTAATAAATAGGAAGAGATACACTCACATAGCAAGTTTTGCTTTCAAAGCATTTCATACACATTGCAAGCCAATAATATTCATAGCATTGCTGTGAGGTAGCTTGGTACAGTTTGTTCACTTAACAAGTATAATTGCAAGTATAAAAAAAGGGGAAGAGAAACCCGATTTCTGGAAGTTTTGGTGCACAGATCTGTATGATTTCACTTGATACATGTACCATAGACAAAATGAGTATTTATGATCATGACTTATTAATTGGGTGAACAAATGTCTGATTTATACGCTCCGGCATGGTAAATAAAGCATACAAAATGCACGTGCCGTTGTTTAATAAGAATTTGGAAGGTCAGGCCCTCCCTCTACAGCCTGCCGTCCTTGCTGCGAGGGGCTCTGGAGGAGGGCAGTGCTGCACAGACCAAGTGACAGCTCAGGGGTCCTGGCTGCAAGGCCCGAGTCACTGCAGAGTTTGCCGCATCAACCCCATTTTCAGACCTGCTCTCTGGCTCTCATCCTGGCCAGGAGAAGTGGGAAAAGCAGTTCAGTGTGAGCACGAACTAACCTCTCTGCCACTTTACCATCAAAGTCTAACTATCATGACAAAGTGTATAAAAGAGCATATGCTGCTTTACAGCCTTCTGCAAATTTCAAGAGAAAAAAAACCTCCCGCTGACTTCAAGAGGCTTCAGATCTAGCCCACAGTGGAATATTTTCTATTTTTCAAGAGACTTGAAATATCAAATATCATCTGATTATTCAGGCTTGAGTCTGATCTCACAAAGTGTATGCAGACTTAATCTACGGGGCTACAAGTGCAAATGCTGCCGGTGGCACTGCAGTGCCAGGAGAAGCCACACTGCGCTCAGGCTGCTGCAAATGCAGCGCGGTGTCACCCAAGGAACCCCGCAGGCCCCTGCCTTTCCTCCAGTGGGTGTGAAAGCAGAAGCTGACCCATTCACAGCTGAGCTGAAAAATCACCCAGTCATCTACACAGCTGCTCACCTTTATAATAATTATTTACAGCAAAACACTTGATAGCTGTTTGACACGCAGGTATTGTACCTCGCAGCCTTAGTGGTGAGCGCAATACTGCCTATGTATTATAATCCTGGGATATCAATGTTTAACCATGCTGTAAAGCTCTCTACTGAGAAAATAGTGTGCGCTTTCAACTAAATGGCCACAACCTGGAGCTAGTCTCCAGCCAGAGGACTGGGGCCATAAAACAGTTTTTTCTGACAAACCATCACCAGAGATTTGCTGGTGCTGTTACTTGGTGTAGAATCCCAAACACATTCAGAAGCCTCCTTTAAGGAATTAATGCTTGCTTGTTTTGCTATCCAAAGAGTGTTTACAGAAGCCAGAACAACCATGCTTGCTGTCCACTGTGCAAAGAGGTGATGACATCAAGAAGACAGGTCACAAGTCTGAGTTTATAGTCATTACCCTTACATTGGTATGGCTTTTCATCCACTCAGTATGATCTTATGACCCCACAACTTTACAACCTTCCACTCTCTGGGCTTCATAGCACCTCTCCACTCTAGGTTAATCATTTCTCTGCCATTATCTGCCAAGAGTTCTTATCTCTTTTGCTGTCACTTTATAACAGGGTCCTCTTATCAAGCTGTACAAAATCACGTGATGGTGCCAAACCTATCACAAGTTCCAATTCTTCTGATTAGAGACTATCATGAAATGGGATACATGGTTTACAGCAGGTCACTAATGCTGGAAAAAGTACAGAGTCCACTCAAAGACATGCTTGTTACTTTCTGAATTCTTGGATAATTTTTTTTGTTGTTGTTCATCACGCCGACTTTCACTGAAGGTTATTATAGCCTCGGTCTCAAGGCCAGAAAAGTTTACAGGCTGCACCTCTTCTGTACTCAATGCTGTACACCTTGCACCCAAGAGCACTGTGTATTTACGCCTAATAATGTCTTCTGGTTCCCACACAGCCATCATACAGGAATCTATAAAAGATGGACTTACATCCGTTGGTAAGTAACAGTTTTCTGACTGTTTTGAAGACTCTGCATAAAAGTATTAGACTTGGGGCTGTCCAAACCAAAAAAATCATTACAATTGGGCAAGCCAACAAAACTGATTAATTTTCACATGTATTTAGGAAAAAAAAAACTTTATGATACAACATAAAAATGTAAGAAAGCATCTGCTGATTCAGTGAATAACAATTTTCTCCAGAGATAAAGCAATTATCAAATATATAATCAGATAATTAATTGTATCTTTATCTATTACAATTGCTAATAACTGTGAAATTGTGTGTGTGTTGTGCGTGGATAAACACTTGCAAAAATTAGATTTAAATTGCTTCTGGCCTGACTATTCTTGTTGAAGAAAACCTCAGGAATGTTTTCGGGTCTTTTCTGTAACACCGATGTCAAATGCAGATTCTTTTTTATAGCTAAAAATGCAGATATATTGTCACTCAGTGGGGGTGGGCTGGATAATGAAAGTCACTTAAGACTTCAGAGCAGTGAGGACGTGAATACTTTCAGTAGCATATGGAAAGAGCACCCACTCCCCATCAGAAAGCCGGCAGGCGCGGGTTGCTCAGGCTTGCAGGTGCGAGGGGCATTGCACGCCCAGCAGGCCCAGGCTGTCAGGGCTGCAGCGGCTGTGGCTGAGCCCCAGTGGGTGCCTCCCACCACCACCCCCCTGCCCTCCTCCTGGCAATTCCTATCTCGGGTCATTCTGCCTCTCACCAGACACCAGGGAGTGAGGTGCCTTTCCTTTGGCAGGATGATACCATCCCCTGTCCCGTCAGCCTGTACTGGGGCTGAGAGCGGCTGGAGAAGTCTTGCCCAGGGAACCTTTTCCTTCGTGGATCAGGAAGCTCCTCACAAGCCAGCCCAGCAGTGCCACAGGTTCCACAGCCCAGGGTTTTACAAGGCTGCACCTCGGCACAGCAGTTTATGGCAGAGATGAAAGAAGGGCACTTTGGCCCATGTGTGGGAACCAGGGCTCGCTCTCCTCCTCTAGCCCCCAAAGTGCGTCATCACATGGCAGGCGAGGCGCTTGCCCTGATGCTGGGTGTGATATGGGCACCTCGCCATCAAAGGAGGCTCTGGGATGGTGGGGATGGAGGGCGCAGCAAGAGCTGCAGGAAATAACCTCAAACATAGCTGAAACCTGATCTTGATCTCCTGGGTGGAGCTGCTGCTTCTCCGCGGAAAGGGAAGGGTGCCCACTGGAAGGGCTCAGACCTGGCTGTGTCCCAGGCAGCTGGCCCCCAGAGGCTCCCCTCCCACCCTCTTCACGTGCCCTACACCTCCCACACAAGAACTGTGCCCAACACCGCAGCAAGGTTTGCTGGGCTGCAAATGGATGGATGGAGCAGTAAGGCCCATAGATCACACCACCAGGCCTGCAACTGCCTGCCTTCTGGCTAGCTGTGTCTTGGTGCCAGCCCCACTCCGGGGTGGGCTCCTGATGCCTCTCTTTGGTGGGAATCATGTGGACCCTCCAGCAGTGCCATCAGGGTATCCCATCTGCAACAGCCGGAGGCCTCACACAGGGTGGTCCCAGGCTATTGGACATGGCTTTGGCCAAAGTCCGGACACAGCTGGCCAGGAGGGCTCATCACAGCAAAGCCACAGAGAAGTCAAAGCCAGAGACCCTCTGGTGCCTCTCTACAGGTGTGGGGTGCTCCTTCACACAGCTCTGCCCCCAGAAACACATGGAAAAGGGGTGTGAGTCCAGCCTCCCAGCTGGGACTCTCTGTCTTGGGCCTTGCTCTGACTTTTGCTCTTCTTGGCTGCCAGGGAGGGAAAGGTGCTGGAGGAGCCTGTGATCCTCTCTCCTCAGTCTATGAAGACATGGGGTACTAAAATAATAATACATCTCATGTATCTGAAGAGTGGTCACTCAGATAAGGTTTCTCAGGGTGAAAAGATACAACCCAAGGAGAAGGGAAACTAAAACACTCCTATCTGTCATATTTAGACCAACTAAGTGCCATTTTCATGGCTTCCAAAAGACTGGCAGGTCTGGGTTCCCTAAATCATGTGGATATGAGAAAAAGGTTGGTGGGAGACATGAGTTAGCAGAGCACTGTTGTCATCATACCTCCAGAATGCACTCATAAGTGTGTTGTGTCACAGACATACCAGGACATATTCGCAAAGCATGGCCCAGAAAAATCAGGTCTAAATCCTGTGAAACTCTCTGAAACCCTGTGTGCTCCAGGCTCAGCGTGGGGGGGGGGAGATTCTGCCCTTGCGTGACACTGCAGTCAGAGCCCATGGTGGCATCCCTGAAAAGCGCATCTAAATCAGCATTATAAACTGATCGCCACATACCTGTAAGGGTAAACATAACTGGCACCACCCTGCGGACCTCTGCTTGGAGGTGGGGGAACCAAATAGGAAGGAGATGGATTCTGTTCTTATTTGCACTCAGAGAGTAGCTGGTTGGAATTAAAAACTGTCCTACCCGGGTATAAGTACAATCAGCAGCAGGGCCAAGTGCTCTTAAGAGTAAATCCCATCCCTGGACTTTCACTTTTGTCCAGTCCTTCCCAGCACCTCCTTTGCTTTTTCCTCTCTAACCAGAGGCAGAGTGGGTGGGTTCCAGCCCCTCAGACCAGGGGCAATTGCTGCTTCCCACCGCAGGGGCTGAGAGGTGCCCTAATCAGGGAGTACCTGCTTTGCGGAGGTGAGCCCAGTGCCTCCCCCCATCTGGCGATAAGTTAGGCTTTGGTATAAATCAGTGATGTGTCACAGCAAGAATGACTTGGCTTTCTCACAGCAAGGAGGGCCTCATCCAGCTCCCACAGATGCAAATCAGACTCCACCAACTGAAATGGCAGTGGACCTGTCCCTCGGAGAGCAAGTACAACCAGCCTGGAGTTGGAGTGTGAGAGGGCACCACCCTTTGTGGACACCTACTTTTAGGTTTACAGTCATATATAGTCAAAGAGGCAGCTGGAACTCACAAAACCTTAATAGTACATCCTATCTTCCAGATGAAGAACATCATAGGGACTTATGAAAATTTTTATGGAAGTACTGTGATTTTTTTCCTCTACCAGATTCCAGGGCAATACAAAGCTACTTGACTAGTTTATTTTTCCTCTAATCAGCCTCTTGACTTAGTGTCCTCGGGGACATTATGTGATTTTTATAAGCACTAGCTATGATTGTTTAACAGAAATAACTGCTTCATTAACTGGAAAAAAGTGGCTATATAAGAGGAAAAATAATTTACTTGCAGTTTCTTACTGTGAAATTTTTCAGCTTGTAGAATACTTACTGACGTCTTAATTTTAATGTATGTCCTCAGGCAGTTTACAGTATTATAATTAGTGCTCTTGAGTTTGGCAAGGTTTGTTTTTCTGTATTATTCTTATTACTAGAATGCATATATAATGAAATTTCATATGATTAACAAAGACAGCAAATATTATCTTTAAAACTTTGGATTAGGATTTTGGCCAGCAATGATGCAGGCAAAGCTTCCAGAGGAGTGAACACTTTGGGTTGTGTGAGGACTGCAAGACATGAGCCAAAGGTGATTTTTTTATAACAGTGAAGTTTTGCTGTTATTCTTTACTATTATCAGTTTTCTTCCCATTAAATACTTTTCCTGTCGTTATACTGCAAATGAGCCATCTACAGAAGGGACAGTATTTACACTTACACCCGATTTTTTCCAGTTAGTCTGATTTTAAATACCTAAATACATGAGGCAAAGTAACAATGATGATGCCTGTGGTCTCCAGAGGGAAACCTCCAATGCTGACAAAACGCCTCCAGCCACTCGTCCGTGTGGGTAATTTAAAGGTCAGCTCTCAAACTTGTCTTTATATAGGGTGAAAGGGAAGAATTATCTGCAGCAGGAGTCGTGTTTGGCTGCAGTGCGGGGAAGACCGTTACTACTTCTTATGCCAGACTATTATTAGAATATCTAGAGTTTACTCACATATTACATGAGTACATTATGCATATTACATAGATATGCAACCTCATATATTAACAAATATTAATACATTCTTGTATGCAGTGAATAGACATGCATATATACACAATCCTTATCAAGACTTCTCAGTATAAACTATGCCTAGTTTATCTTCTCATTGTTTGTTTTATGATTCTATGCTTATATGTGAAGAAATCTTATATGATACATCTACATATATAAGCTTACAACTTTTTTCATTATAAAGATCAGCTATTAAATTATTTTTTAATTAAAGTTTTAAAAGCATCAAAAC
>NW_009259308.1:1104893-1105237 GCF_000687185.1 Egretta garzetta
ACCTAAGACATCTTTTTTTTCCACCAACAGATCAAGGTCAGTTGCCTCAGCAAAAGAAATTTCATTTTTAAGCCTGTCTGTGCAGGATAGAAATCAATTATCTCTTATGATACAGAGACGGGCGCTCAGCCCTGACAGCAGCCTTGCTTTCTATACAAATATATTTGGAGTTGTATTTCCAGACCAAGCTTTAGCTTTTTAAACTGGGTGTTCCACGCTCGGCTCCCAAAGGGAAGCACAGGCAGAAACAAAAGAGCCTCCGCAGGAAAGGAAATGAGTATCAGTGTTGGAAAGGGGCGGTGGGTTCGGGGCGGCGGGGGGCAGCGCCGGGACGGTCGGCGGCC
>NW_009259308.1:1105452-1105888 GCF_000687185.1 Egretta garzetta
TGGGTAGCGGCAACAGGTCCAAGCAGCGCGGCACTGGAACCCGTTTTCCCTTCGGAAGTCACGTAATTTATCGCCAAAAATAAGAAAACACAAAAGCCCCTAAACAAACAAAAAAAGCACAGTTCCTGCTCGCAAAACTGTATCTTTAGCTGTCCTAATGGATAAAGGTTGCGGTTCGCTGCCGATGCTACTGACCCAGGGACCCCCCGCCCCACCCCGCAAGGTCTGGGCAGGGCTCGCCGCCTCCCGAAGGGCACCCGGGGGTGCCTCAGCTTTCGCACCCCACCCCACCAGCCCCCGGGGGCTCAGCCCTCCCACTCCTTCCAGTTCGTTCAGCAAAATCTCTGTCGGAGAGCCGCCTTGCAACAAGAAACGGGTAACCCTCCCTGCCCCCGGGCGTGCCGTGCCGTGCCGCCTCCGGGGCGGGCGGCCCCGC
>NW_009259308.1:1105983-1106937 GCF_000687185.1 Egretta garzetta
TAGCCATAAAAGAAAGGCGATCACAGCGATGCTTTGCCACCCACTTGGCCCGGCTCACCCCTCGCTCCGGAGTCCCCCGTAGTTTCGCATCGCGCTGCTGCCAGGTGTTTATAAGGCAGCAGCGCGTTCCGGCGTGCAGCAGAAAGCTTGGCCGGGCTTTAGAAAGAGCTTCTCGGTCAATAATTGACTGCTTGGAAATGGTTCTCTTATTTCGGACCAAGAGAGGATCGGCATCTCCGTAAGGCAGCAGTGAATGATTCGCAGCAGAAATAAGGCATTAGGCTTTGGAAAGCTATCCTCTGTGGTGTGCGTTTTATACAGAAAGTATTTCAGCCTGAAGCACCCACTCTGTTTTCGCTGAGAGTGGATCAAAAAAAAAAAAAAAAACCACAGAAAAAAAGTATATTTTTGTGAGTTGGTTTTTTTCTTTTTAGTTTTCCAGAGGGGACAGTTTACTTTTTAAAGCCTGAGCACTAAGAGCCCCCGCTCAAATGAATCCCTAGGAATTTAAAGCAATATTTCCTCGGCAAAGTGATGAGAGGAGCCCGCTGGCTACAGAATTCGGAAGGTTTTGAGGTACTCTCCCCTTGGTACTGTAGGGGCGATCTGTTTATGACAAGGAGAGGAGGAGGGAAGACATGGGGTGAAAGGGAAAAGAGAGAAGAGAAGAGAAGAGAAGAGAAGAGAAGAGAAGAGAAGAGAGGAGAAGAGAAAAGAGAAGAGAAGAGAAGAGAAGAGAAGAGAAGAGAAGAGAAGAGAAGAGAAGAGAAGAGAAGAGAAGAGAAGAGAAGAGAAGAAAAGAAAGCAGAGCTAAGGAAAGAGGGGACAAAGGAGTAGAGCAGAGTCTGTATTAGATTTTCACGGTGTAAACAGTCTCGTAAAGTTGGGCGGGAGAGGTGTGTGAGGTGAAGGAGCAAACCCGCGTTACAGCCTTCCCGGGCTGCAGAGGGTCCT
>NW_009259308.1:1107005-1107960 GCF_000687185.1 Egretta garzetta
CGGATTTCCCTCCTTCTCAAATACTTCCCTCTAGGTCTTTTTGATCGGCTTTGGATTTAGACTTCCCAGCAGAAAAGTTTCGAGTCCTCCATTTCTTTATTTATTTCATTTGCTTCTGCGAACTTGTCTTTAGCATTCCCCCCCAAAAGTTCTCTTTTGCTAGAGTTCGCTTGCTGGGACGATAAATCAAACCTTCCCCGGGACACTTTCCGACACTTAGCTAGAAGGGAGCGTGCTATTTGTTGCTCATCGAGCAGATCCTCCAAGTTGGAAATGTCTCTGCTTAGGGAAAAAGGCTTTGAAATTTGCCCAGGTTCTGTGGCCTCTTTGAAACCGGAGCTTGCCTTGAAATATCGTCGCAGAGAACCCTCTACCTTGAAAACAAAGAGGTGGAAGAAGCTTCAGATTATTTAAAATTAAGCAGTGGGTATTTTTAATGTAAATGTACATACATTTAAATAGGGAAGTATAAAATATTCCAGGTCTTGCTCCTCGTACTAATCAAGGCTGCTGGAGGCTCCCCGAGCCATCATCTTTTATAATTATAATTACACGCGTCAATCAAGACCTTCAGGCAAAGTCAGAACAAGGCAGGCAAACTCGGGAGAGAAATCGCATTAAAAAAAAGTTTGGAGAACTTAGCAAGGAATGGAGAAGAGATTAGAAGAAAGGGTAATTAAGGTTGCTCAAGGCAATTGTGAGAGCTAGAACTCCATGTTAAATTAAATGTAGCCACAAGGGACCAGGTATCATTTATAATACGTACTGCCCTAAACTGTTACTTCGGAGAAACGTGAATGTGTAATAACCGCTCCAAAGTATTTTCATCCGTAGCGATAGCTCGCGGAGTGGCTTTGCTATGTGCAGTTTGAACTCTCTCCAAACCCTTCCCCGGCGGAATGACATTAAGCCCACGAGTAGGAGCGAAGCGCCCGGGGGCTGGTGCTAAGGCCGT
>NW_009259308.1:1108871-1109644 GCF_000687185.1 Egretta garzetta
TACGCGGCGACGCCTGCGAGAGGGGTTGTTTATAATGACTGTATCTGGGAACAACTTCCCCAGGGCCGAGACGGGGTCTCGGCCCGAGCTACATCTGCCTGCAGGCGTGGGCATTCCCTCGGGGTGGTTTTCAGGCACCCCGCCCTAGCAGCCATCGAGCCGGCCGCTCCCGCAGCTCGCCATGCTGCTCTGCTAAAAGTTATTCGCAGGCGAACTGCTAAACTGTGAAATTATAACTTGAGAAATAACGTGTTGATACAGATCAAGAGTTCGCCTGCTCGCCCTCCCGCCCGAAAGGGAATTGGGATAAGGTGAGAATGGAAGGAGACCTAAAGGTCCGAGCCTCTCTGTGCGTTGGGTCCATCCCCAAAATGTCAACCCCTGCACCGAGAAGGAAAGAAAGAGATATTTTCTACTCCAGTGGCGCTGGAGTTGGGCTGGCTCGGGATCTGCGCTGAATTAAGCAAAGGTCTCTTCTTCCAGCTACTGGATGCGAAAAGTTTAAACCGTCAGGGGCAAGTATTTAGTAAGTTACAACAAGGGTCAGTTTTCACAAACTCTGTCCCAACCGACGGGAAATGCTGTACCCTGCGCTGGAGACAGTTCCGCGCCTCACTTTCAATCGGAAGCAATTTTCACCGCCAAATATTTTCAGCTCTTAATATACACAACGGAGACGAAAGTGCCAGAGGGGTACGGGCAGCCGAGCACTCGGGCGGGGGCCTCGGATGCTTCCAAAGGTGCAAATAGCGCTCATCCCACATCGCCAAACC
>NW_009259308.1:1111165-1111369 GCF_000687185.1 Egretta garzetta
GTCGCGGCCGGCCACGGACCCCCCAGCCCGCCCCGCAGCCGCCTTGTCATGCTGCCCAAAGTGGAGACGGAGGCCCTGGGACTCGCCCGGTCGAATGGGGAACAGGGGCAGATGCCGGAAAACATGCAAGGTAAGGGGGGAAAGGCACGGCGCTCCCCCTCCGCGCACGCTCGGGCCCCCCTCGGCAAACCGCCCTGCCTAAAA
>NW_009259308.1:1113356-1128616 GCF_000687185.1 Egretta garzetta
CCCCCCCCCCCCCCCCCCCCCCCCAATTTGCAGTAGTGTGTCTAAGTGAGCTTTCTCTCTAGGTGAGAACAGGTGAAGAAAATTTGAGTTACTAATGTACATTCTAATTGAATGCGCTATTTCTCCTTTCCCTAGTGTCTCAGTTTAAAATGGTGAATTACTCTTATGATGAAGACCTTGAGGAACTGTGTCCAGTCTGTGGAGATAAAGTGTCTGGGTACCATTATGGACTTCTCACCTGTGAAAGCTGCAAGGTTCTGTACTAATTACTTCATACAAACACAAGTACAGCAAAAAAAGTTTATAATATAAGCAGAAAAAATAATAATTAAAGAAAACAGATGTGTAATAATTTGGCTGATTTCTGATATGTTTCTTGTTACATTCACGTAAAAAGATAACCACCAAAAGGCTGTAGGATTTAGAAGTCTCTTGGAGAGATCTCATCTGCACAAATGGAAACAACTTGGACTGTTTTGCGTTGTAGTTTTATCATTGCTTTTAAGTATTTTGCTGTTGTGATGTAGTTCTAGAACAACTTTCACTCCTAACTGTCCTAAATATTGATTTTAGTTGATTTATATACATTCAGAGTGTTTCTGTTCCTGGAGGATAAAGTAGGAAAAGTATCCTCAATACAGATCAGCTTTGCAAAAATCTAATGAGGCTTTCTTAAGATTTTTTTCATCCTTCAATATTATGATATAAATTTCTGTGACTATAATGACCCTGCACCCTTTTCATACAAACTACTACTGTCAGCACTCACTTGATACACAAAGTAACTAATGTATGGTTTGGTTTAGATCATTCACTCATTTTGGGAATAAAATATTTGTAAATGCAACTTATCATATTGGAAGATAAATATTTCTGCATGGTTCTATTATACTGAAGCATTTAAATCCTTATGAATTTATGGCATGTCAAATTTATCATGTACATATTTTTTTTTAAAGTTCTTTATGGTTATTTAAGTAATGCACTGTAAAGGAAACTCCTTTGCCAGAACAATGCAATTTAAAATATTTAGTTGCATGGAAAAATTAACTTAGCACATTATATTTTCATTAAAAAATAATCAATAAGAAATGAACAACAGGCATATTATGCCTCTAGCATGCACCACTGGGACGTACAGTAGCCAGAGGTAGTCGGTATTTCTGTTGTCTTTGCAACAGTGTCCCTACTTACTTCATGTAAAACTACTTTAAAAGGAAGACTTTAATAATTTTGCAATGATTAAGGAATACAAAAGGAACCAGTCAGCCTCACTACTTCTGCTGTCACTGATAGGAGCACAGGAGACTATAGCCAGTCTTACCAAGGTTTGACATAAGTCTGTAAGACATATAGCACTAACACAAGAAAACTCCTCTGGATTCTGGTGGTTTTCTCCTGGGTACATCTCAGTGTAATTTAAAATAACCTATGTAACTTCATAAGTGCTTGAGTGGTATCTGAAAAATATGTTGCAGTAATTTCCATAAAATAAAATGCTGAAACACGCTATTCAAGCAAAACAGGCTAACTTTTGTATCTATCGTACAGGGATTCTTTAAGCGAACAGTCCAGAATAACAAAAGGTACACATGTATAGAAAATCAGAATTGCCAGATTGACAAAACACAGAGAAAACGATGCCCTTACTGTCGATTTCAAAAATGTCTAAGTGTTGGAATGAAATTGGAAGGTAAGAGCTATAGTCTTGCTGATATTGTCAACTATACTGTACATTAATTTTGAAAATTATAGGATTACATATGTTATTACATGCTATTTTATAAAAAAGCTACATATTTACTGTGGTTTTGGAATTATAGTAAAAGGTGACTTTGTATGCTCAATTAAATTGTTGCTTTATAAAAAAATCTAATGACTAAATGGTAAATCAATAGCCAGTCAAAACCATACTCCAGTTTTTCATATATGTATGTAATTTGATATTTCACTATTTTAGAGTTTGTGAATGAATGGATCTAGATAGAATAGTTTTTCAGCTTTTTAAAAAGACTTAATTTAGATTAAACATAAAATATGTAAGTTTCCAGATTAGAAAAAAATTAGTTGTTGCTATGGACAGTGATCTGATTTTGTTTATATTTTACCTAGGGTTGGGGTTTTTGATATATATTCTTCTGACAGTAGGGCAGAAAACAAGCTGGCTCGGAGGGGTGGCCGTCACCCCTGGACAACGAGTCTGGGGGGCGCGGAGGACGTTGTTTTCAGCCGGTTTTGCAAGTAAGTAACTTGCATTTAACGCGGCATCTGTAAGATACAAGTTTAGGCTAAGTAAATATTTGCAGGCTGATGTTGAAAGAAAGCTTTAAAGGAAACGAACTGAGTTACTTTAAATACACAAGTGACGCTTCATCTTTTCATTCGGCTTCTTTAAAGCTCGCCCCATGTCATTTTCGGGTTTAAATTAATTCATTTAGTTCGTGATTCCATAAACTAAGGACTAGGTTAAGAGCACTCTGTAAATACAAATATTTAGAACATAAAACAAAGGAGCTAATGGTTTTTTGTTCCACTGGCTAAGTATCATGCAGATTTGCTGTTGGTGAAAGTTGCATGTCTCAATGCAAGCTGTCTTTTTAAAAATAAAACTCCCTCTCTCTCCCCCCAAAAAAACCCCCCCCCCAATTTGCAGTAGTGTGTCTAAGTGAGCTTTCTCTCTAGGTGAGAACAGGTGAAGAAAATTTGAGTTACTAATGTACATTCTAATTGAATGCGCTATTTCTCCTTTCCCTAGTGTCTCAGTTTAAAATGGTGAATTACTCTTATGATGAAGACCTTGAGGAACTGTGTCCAGTCTGTGGAGATAAAGTGTCTGGGTACCATTATGGACTTCTCACCTGTGAAAGCTGCAAGGTTCTGTACTAATTACTTCATACAAACACAAGTACAGCAAAAAAAGTTTATAATATAAGCAGAAAAAATAATAATTAAAGAAAACAGATGTGTAATAATTTGGCTGATTTCTGATATGTTTCTTGTTACATTCACGTAAAAAGATAACCACCAAAAGGCTGTAGGATTTAGAAGTCTCTTGGAGAGATCTCATCTGCACAAATGGAAACAACTTGGACTGTTTTGCGTTGTAGTTTTATCATTGCTTTTAAGTATTTTACTCTTGTGATGTAGTTCTAGAAAAACTTTCACTCCTAACTGTCCTAAATATTGATTTTAGTTGATTTATATACATTCAGAGTGTTTCTGTTCCTGGAGGATAAAGTAGGAAAAGTATCCTCAATACAGATCAGCTTTGCAAAAATCTAATGAGGCTTTCTTAAGATTTTTTTCATCCTTCAATATTATGATGTAAATTTCTGTGACTATAATGACCCTGCACCCTTTTCATACAAACTACTACTGTCAGCACTCACTTGATACACAAAGTAACTAATGTATGGTTTGGTTTAGATCATTCACTCATTTTGGGAATAAAATATTTGTAAATGCAACTTATCATATTGGAAGATAAATATTTCTGCATGGTTCTATTATACTGAAGCATTTAAATCCTTATGAATTTATGGCATGTCAAATTTATCATGTACATATTTTTTTTTAAAGTTCTTTATGGTTATTTAAGTAATGCACTGTAAAGGAAACTCCTTTGCCAGAACAATGCAATTTAAAATATTTAGTTGCATGGAAAAATTAACTTAGCACATTATATTTTCATTAAAAAATAATCAATAAGAAATGAACAACAGGCATATTATGCCTCTAGCATGCACCACTGGGACGTACAGTAGCCAGAGGTAGTCGGTATTTCTGTTGTCTTTGCAACAGTGTCCCTACTTACTTCATGTAAAACTACTTTAAAAGGAAGACTTTAATAATTTTGCAATGATTAAGGAATACAAAAGGAACCAGTCAGCCTCACTACTTCTGCTGTCACTGATAGGAGCACAGGAGACTATAGCCAGTCTTACCAAGGTTTGACATAAGTCTGTAAGACATATAGCACTAACACAAGAAAACTCCTCTGGATTCTGGTGGTTTTCTCCTGGGTACATCTCAGTGTAATTTAAAATAACCTATGTAACTTCATAAGTGCTTGAGTGGTATCTGAAAAATATGTTGCAGTAATTTCCATAAAATAAAATGCTGAAACACGCTATTCAAGCAAAACAGGCTAACTTTTGTATCTATCGTACAGGGATTCTTTAAGCGAACAGTCCAGAATAACAAAAGGTACACATGTATAGAAAATCAGAATTGCCAGATTGACAAAACACAGAGAAAACGATGCCCTTACTGTCGATTTCAAAAATGTCTAAGTGTTGGAATGAAATTGGAAGGTAAGAGCTATAGTCTTGCTGATATTGTCAACTATACTGTACATTAATTTTGAAAATTATAGGATTACATATGTTATTACATGCTATTTTATAAAAAAGCTACATATTTACTGTGGTTTTGGAATTATAGTAAAAGGTGACTTTGTATGCTCAATTAAATTGTTGCTTTATAAAAAAATCTAATGACTAAATGGTAAATCAATAGCCAGTCAAAACCATACTCCAGTTTTTCATATATGTATGTAATTTGATATTTCACTATTTTAGAGTTTGTGAATGAATGGATCTAGATAGAATAGTTTTTCAGCTTTTTAAAAAGACTTAATTTAGATTAAACATAAAATATGTAAGTTTCCAGATTAGAAAAAAATTAGTTGTTGCTATGGACAGTGATCTGATTTTGTTTATATTTTACCTAGGGTTGGGGTTTTTGATATATATTCTTCTGACAGTAGGGCAGAAAACAGAGAAACAGATAAAATAAGGGTTTTTCTCACACTGACTTGCCTTAGAGATTATTTTGTTCCTTAATCTCAAAAGTTGTGTCCTATATTTTTGTGATGCTATACCTGAGATGCGATTACAAATGAAAGAGAGTAAGGCATTTTGAAGTATACTCTTTGACTGCATTTCGCTTTCTCATGTACAGAGAGCAATGCAAAGTGTGCAATACTCTGAGATAACCAAATGCAAAATTATCACCAACTTGAATTTGGGAATCATCTACAGTTCATTCTAACTTTGATGTAGAAAATATTAAAGTTCAGGTTTCACAGCAAATGACATTTCTGCTTGACCAAGGACAAGCGCCTAAATTTATTATTCTTACAGTTGTACTGAAATGTCATTCACTCTAGATGCTTAACCAGGAAAAATCAGGCCAAGGAGGAAAACCATAAACCATTAAGGGAACCGTAAAGGATAAGACCCAGTCACCTGAATGTGGCAAAGGAAAGCTGTTGATATAACTGGAGATAAACAGAAAAATCAGCCTCCTGCAGTTTGATGGATTCAATACTATTCTATTTGCCCACGAGACTGAGCTAGCACTGACACACTGCGCTAAACATCCTGAATCGCTGCATGTTCTTCCAAACTCAAATAGTACAGTAACAGAACATTTAGAATCCTTTGCTCATTGTTGACGTTAAGAATAAGGTTAAAATACATTTATCTACTACTTTTAACTGCTCTCAATTGCTGACGCTGATACAGGATCAAATTTTGTCTTCTGTGATTCCATGCAGTTCACCTTAATTTCTATAGGAGTTCTACAAAAGCATTTGCTGATCCAATTTGGCTGGCAGTTTTTAATTGTAGAATACCTGGGAGGATACTATGTATATGGATTTAAAGTTAATTACATTTACCAGCATGGTGATTTAATTATTTTAATTTCCTGCATTTTGCTCAACATCAACACTGAACAGCAGTATTAGCAGTGGCATTTTCACTACAAATTTAAGCGAAGTGCCTGTAGTTTAAAGATACTCTAGAAAATGTACTTTAGCTTCCTTATCCACACATCCATACAACTTCTTTACCTTTCCTTAGAAATTTGAAATAACACGTGCTTCCATAATTGTAAATACTTGTGATATTTATATATGTATTTCCCTGATAGCGATATATAGCCTTAAAGTCTAGTCCATAAGTTACCATGGACCAAAAAAGTCATTAAACGTTAAAGTCCTTATGATAATGTACAGTATTATGCGTATCTAGCATTCATAATAAATTTTTAATGTTCTTCTAATCCCTAAGATAAAAAGCTCAAGAACTTAACCTCCAGCAATCTCAGCAGTCTCAACATGTCACCAGGCTGTCAAAGGTTCCTCTTTCAATCTAATTGCCATTGGGCAAGGTGGGCTCCTCACTAGTCCATTACATATATACCATGGTGACAGACACTGCTGTGACAGAGACCACCAGTATGACTCCCAAGGCAGCTGTTGAGGTGGATTTGTTTTAATTATTTCTAATTCCAGAGATATTACAAGCCAGAACAGTGTCAATAGTTTCTGTTTCACTTCCACCTTCTGTGTGGAAGGCAGCAAGCTGACAGCTTTCTCTCTGCACATTCCTACTGCAGCTAAACATTTCTGTAGAGCTGTTCAGCTAACTAGAATTCTCCTAAAGTTTCACACCAACCTGAACAGAATCATCAAAAGGAAATATTTCCTTTTTGCCAAGAAAAGCGTATTCCCCTTTGTGACTACTGAACATTTCGCAATTTACGTTTCAGATGTTTTGCTGCGGTGGAAGGCAGTAATGGAATGATTATAATGAGACAATGTGGTCCGCTGGATACGTCTCAGACAAATTCTGGACATCAGCCCTTGTTTCTTAATGACATAGTAGCTTGACATAAAACCAAATATACATTGAGATCTTCACATGATCCCATAGCAGGTGTGAAATTCCTGTAGCCAACCATTGTGTTTGTCCCTGTGTCCTAATCAATGTAAAGAGAAGTCCTTCTATGTTAGTAATATATGCATGTGATATTTAAATTACCAGAAAAAAGTGACATTTGTTAAGTCAAAATAAATCTTTTTCTTTAGGAATAAAAGTGCTACTTTGAATTTAAAAAAAAAAAAAAAAAAAAGAAAAAAGTTACATTTTTACGTTTCTGCTCTGTCCTAATGTATGTTTCATTAAGGAATGTTGATTCCAAGTTTTAATTATGATTTACTTCCTTCTCTCCCCTGACAGCTGTGCGAGCTGACCGAATGCGTGGCGGTCGAAACAAGTTTGGACCAATGTACAAGAGAGACAGGGCGTTGAAGCAGCAGAAGAAAGCTCTTATCCGAGCAAATGGACTTAAACTGGAAGCCATGACTCAGGTGATCCAAGCAATGCCAACTGACCTGACAATATCCTCTGCAATCCAGAACATCCATTCTGCCTCCAAAGGCCTACCTCTGAACCATACTGCCTTGCCTCCTACAGACTATGACAGAAGTCCCTTTGTAACCTCTCCAATTAGTATGACAATGCCACCCCATGGCAGCTTGCAAGGTTACCAAACCTATGGCCATTTTCCAAGCCGTGCTATCAAGTCCGAGTACCCTGACCCTTACACTAGTTCACCAGAGTCAATAATGGGCTACTCATACATGGATAGTTATCAAACAAGCTCACCAGCAAGTATTCCACACCTGATATTGGAACTCCTGAAATGCGAGCCAGATGAGCCACAAGTCCAAGCTAAGATCATGGCATATCTGCAGCAAGAGCAAGCCAACAGAAGCAAACACGAGAAGCTCAACACATTTGGGCTTATGTGTAAAATGGCTGACCAAACCCTCTTCTCCATCGTTGAGTGGGCTAGGAGTAGCATCTTTTTTAGAGAACTTAAGGTAGGTAACAATCTTACGTTATATTTTCATTCAATCAAGAAAAAAATACCATTTGTTACAATGCTGTACTTCAAGCAAGAAAGTATGGTTTATCTTTTCTTCCTTCCCCCCCCCCCCCCCCAAGCATCTCAATTTATTTGGCTTGAAGTGGGCAGACTATTATGAGGAAAAACTTGCAGTTGTTTTCCACCTGAGCCAGTAAGTAGCTATAGCAAAGAGATTCAAGTTTCAGTTGAGCTCTTCTGTACTTCACTATTTATCACAACTGTTATTAACCTCCATAGGACCTTGGATAAATTTTACTCCTTCCCTGTCAGTATTGCTCATCGTCTGCCTTGTATTCAGAGTTGTAAGCATGCCTATTACACCATTCTACATCCATTTATGTAATTATTTTATTACCTCATTTAACATATGAGGGAGTGCCATTTCTGTCCATCTTTCTACACTCTTTATACAAGTCCACATTCAGAACATTCATTTTCTCATTGGGATATTATTTTGTGCATTCTTGTGTGCGTAGTTAACCATGAAGGCTGAATCCTAAGCTGGGTATACACAGGACAGAAAGCAAGGAGGAAGAAGATACCTTAAGGACTCCTTTTGGTACTCATCAGCACTGAGACATGGGGGATTCCTTTATTCTAAGCTGGCTACGATGACCTTAATTTTCTTGGAGCACCCAATACATCCTCATGCACAGCTCTCTGGTGGCCAGGAATTCCCCCATTTACATTTATCAGACTTTTTGTTAAGGCAATTTTGTGGTCTGTTGTGGTCAGGTCTCTGATATTTTTAAGCCAGAAATTTGGGATCAGACAATAGAGCTAAACTACAGATTTTAACCACTCTCTTGATACAGAAATTAGCTCTGGAATGAACAAAAGTTTTTCTGTCTCAGAAAAACCTCAAGGTGATGAACCCAAATCGCATCTGTATTTCCCCATTACATTGCTAGTCTCTGAATCTGTCTGCTACACAGAGATGTTTTTGCCACTGTTATTTGCTGCTGAAATCTGTAAAGTTTTGTGATGATCCATCATTTATTACTGACTATTGTCAAGCTGAGGGAAAATAAATACAATATCCAAATACAACAATTACTGTAGAAGTTCACTGAGAATTGAATCTACATGAATCAAGAGCACAGAAGGGAGATGCCATTGAAAAGCTGCAGTCAGGATGCTTGCCACAACAGTATTTCTGTCATAACCATCATGATGCAGACACATGAAATAAAGCCCGATTACGAGAAAAGCAAGCTGTACATGTTGCATACACAGCTGCAGCTTCTCTCTAGTTTTTCCAAGAAAATGGTTGCAGGAACCATTAAAAACTCAGTCTATATGAAGAGAAAGAAGGGAGGAAGTTTACTCTGAGGGGAAAAAGAAAATGGATTAAAGAGAGGAAAAGACTGACACATCTTTGCTAAGTTGTTTACAATTTTATTGTAAGCTATAAGCGATGCTACCCATTTTAAATAATTTAAAAATAAAATTGAAAACATTCCAATAAACTATGTCTTAAGTATCAGGGGCCAGATCTTTCTACCCATACACTAGGGAGTACTTTAGTCTGGAGTAACCATATTAAAAATCACTGAGACTTGCAGAACAAGACACTCTCCAGTGTAAGAATTTTTAAGTTATGATCTGTCTTAAAATTCCAGTTATAATTAAAGTGAGAATATGAAAAGATATTCAAGCAGCATTTACTTTTTATGGTTCCACAGCAATAAAACTCAGATGTGGTTTGTATGAAATTCATCACGATTTTGTCCTGATAAGTGATGCCTGGCACAACTGGCTGTGAGTTACTACTAAACAGCATGTTTGCAATTCTTTACTGTATCCTTTCACTTCATTCTAAATTTAGTGTTATACATTTGTCTCTTCATATAAAAGGGCAAACACTTTCCTTTCTGCTATACCTAGAGATTTGTAGCTAGCCGAGTTCGGGAAGGACTGAAAAGGAGGACAACATGATAAAAAAGAAAGCACTGTCCCAGTCCATCCAGTGGTTTAGGTCACATTTATTCTAGAGAAAATAACAAAAACCCACCAGTGGACCACGGTTTTTAAGTTTTATCTTTTTCTTTCCATTTGACTGAAAATTTGATTTTTTTTAAAGAGATCTCAAGTGATAAGAAACATATTCTCAAACTTTGTTTCATGAAGCATTTTTCAGCTCATGCTTATCACAGTCTTCTCACTTGTTACTCTACAAATTGCCAGCACCTCTTCTGGAATGTGTTATGCATGTAAAAGATAAAAATATTGACTGGGCGTCAATGCACTGCATTTTACAGAACCTGACCAGTGTATGAATTTAAGTACAACATTTAAGGCTAATCCTCGTACTTCATGTTGGATGTCAGAAATTAATGGGAATATTAATGAAGCAAACTAGTCAGGATTAGACATAATGTTAGAGAAAGATCCAAAGCAGCCAGTGGCAATCCAGTAACTTTGAATTTAACACCTGCTAAAATCTGAAACGTACCTATCTGTCTTGTAAAGTCAGAATACCTTTAAATTAGTAATTACATCCTAAATTCTGGGTTTTGACATTACTTGCCAGTTCATAATGAGAAATGTTTCTATATAGTTCTTTATACACAGAAGAAATAAGAATACGGAGATAACCTCCTAGTAGACTCATGATGATCCTAATAGTAAAGAAGGCCTTTGTTTGCTATTCTGGAGTTGTTGAAAGCTCAGTAAATATAAAAGTAGATATATCCATCTTATCCTCAGCTAAGAGAACTCAGGAGTGCCCTGGGGATGCTAGATTTGTAGCCAGCTGTCTTAGTCAGGTGAAAGGTCTTTGTACAAATCTAAAAAGAAAATATTGCAAGAGTTTCTAGAGTCCAAAGGTTACCTGGCCCCAAGAGAGGATGCAGACAGTTCCACTGGACTGGTCTTTCCTCATCAGCCCACATCAGGGAAAATTCAACAACTACTTCCAAAGCTAAGTACTCCTGAACCCATAAAAGAAAGCAGCCTCTGCTTGGGTCAGGAAGAAAACAGGACCTGCACTGTAGGACAGTCCTCAGGATACTTTCTCTCCTGGCTGAGGATCAGAAAATTAACTAAATGTTGATAGTTACAAAAAAGGCACTAAAGGACTTGTGACTCACAAAAAATATTACCTCTACTTATTTGGCTATTTTAGTGAGGATGTCATAGGTCAAAGTACTATGTGAGCACAAACCCATTTAGTGAATGATTGCAGGAAGAGCCGGTGTACTTCATGTTAAAGAAGCTCATCCTAGAACTATTCACTGAGTTTGCAAATTTAGGCCATTCATTGATGTCAGACTGTATCAGTTCTGTGACGAATTTCTTGCTATAAGTATAAATTTGTCCATGCTTACACTAGCTGCAGATGTGGCCTTCAAAAAAACAATAGTTTAACCACGTATCTCAGAAGGACCCTATCTATAGAGCTTCTACTGCACTTGGTAACACAGATTTTTTGGCAGCTAATAAGTGAAGAGAGACCTAGTTTTGTGTTACAAATTCCCCATAGGCACAACTATATTAGCAGCATTTCAAATTGTTTCTTAAAGTAGTGCAAACTTAGTGTGAGTAGGATTAGCAGAACTCCTGGAGTCTCATAAATTTTTCTGTAAAATGTATTTAGATGGATATAGTAATATAACACTCAATACATCAGCTTTAATTTCAAATTTCAGTCTCTAAGTATCAAGAAATGCATAGAAAATAAGGAATTATAGTACCAGAAATCCAATTATTAAACCGAATTAACACAGAATAGGAAAATATAGGATGGGGTTTTTTTAGGGTGAGAAAAAATATCAGCAGTGGAATACCTTAAAAATTCTTCTCAGGATGATGAAAGGTTGATATATTATTTAGACTTAAGTAATCAAAGGCAATTTCATAACTTAAAGTGCTTTTGGACTTTGTAGTATGCGTTTATCAGGACAGGAAATGTAACTAACCTAGCTGATGAAATAAAACCTCTGCAGTGTTCTTTCAATTGGGGAAGCTGCCAGAAACTGAGGTCCAGAACTTCCCTTAATATCAGTAATCAGAGTAGTTAATATGTTGTCACATGTAGCTGTTGATTTTCAGTCTGGCTTAAACTATCTAGATCTGAAAAAATACTTCTCAAATATTTAAGTGTCAGGGAAAGGGAAAAGTATTTATTTTACACAGCCAAATGAATTCTTAAATTTAACTTAATCATTAATTTAACTTCACAGATAGTAAAATCATTGCTATAGAAAGAAGCCTCAGCAGATAAACCGGGGCTTAACAAAGCATAGCATTATACCTGCCACCTAGCTGAATCTCGTAGGGGAACACTGTTAGAAGTTAACTTTATGGTCATCTTCTGACTCCCCCCTGAACAAAGGATGTGACTAAATGCTGTATTTCAGCATGTGGGCATGTCATTTTGCAGCCTTTCTAAACAGTTTGTTCGGTGCTAAGCCCTTGGCACTTCTTCAAAGGGTAAGGAGAAAGATTACATTCTCCTATGGCCATTCATGTCGGAGCTGGATACTTCAGCTTCACTCTGCCATATATTGTCACCTCTGATAGCAGGAGACTGAGCTTAGTCACTCTGGATTTAGTCATTTTTCCATCTAATACCCTGTGTTCAGCATCATGTTGAGACTAAGAACCATGTTCCATGCAGGTGTTTTTTTGAAAGACTGCCACTTCTATGCTTGAGCAGATCTGCAGTCACCAGTTCACTGTAGCAAACTTACCCAGGTTCCCATGAATAGCCATGATTCAATAACAGTACTTCGTTACTTATTATTAGAGAAAATTTGAGCAAGTAACAACTCCAAAAGCTGTCCAGGCCATCCTACTGCTAGTGACAGAAATATAATAGGCTGTTGTACGGACATGGGGAATTATATAGCCACAGCCACTCCGGCCACACAGCCTGAAGCAGATACTGCAGCCTCGATGGGAGGGAAGAGCCAAACTTGCATGTTCACCTGTGAGTTGGAGGCATTTGTTACACAAACCAGAAGTTTAATATTACCATTTAATTTTTCCTTTGAAGTGTAAGCTTCCAGTTTAAGTTTGACCATTGTCAGCAGCAACAGTAAAAAGATTAGTTGGCTGCATTACCAAACGCATGTCACATTGTAGGGCAAGATGAAGAAAATGGTGCTCTTCAGATCTTGCATGCTATGGCTAGTCCAAAGCGATATTAAAGTGAATTCTAATAATGGCAGCTGTACTGGCTAAGAAACAGATCAGTGAACACTCAGCCATGTTAACGTAATCTACTGTATTACCATTTTTAACTGTCATTTTCTGCTGTAAGGATTTGTTCTTTTTGCCAAACGATGGAGAGAGCTTTGCACTTTAAAAATTAAATAATTACAGTCTCTTGGAAAACCATAGCTGTTTCCTGGTTTTGCTTAAGAAAGTCACAGTTTTATTGTTAGAATGACAGATCTTCACTTACAAAGAGCTCTGGGTTTTTGCAAGTTTTTGCCAAAGAGAAAAAAAAAAAAAGCCATTTCCCCCCTGCAAATTATGACATTTCTCACAACCAGTCAGGAAATCTTACTACAGGAAGAGAATTTGTTTTATTTAGACCCAGAGACCCAGTATCATCTGAATGATACCTGTATCATTCAGATCCAGCACTTGTGTATGATACCTGTAGGATATTTCTGTTGTATGGGGTGGATCCCACTTACAGTGAAAGTTTGCCTCAATAATCCTGTCAGGGCTGTTCAGATTTAAGGATGTTCTTCAGTTAACCTGTAGCTTTTAGGATCATCTACAGTAAGGATGAAATCCTAGCCATACCAAAGTCACTTACAGACTTCCTATCAGCGCTGTTGAAGCCCTGTAATATGAATGGATGTTATTCTATACTTTCATATGTGGAGGTAAGATGCTCCAGACCAAGGCATGATCATCTTTGTGTATACAGCACTGTGTAGTCAATAGCTCACATAATCCAGTCAGCCCTAGGGCTGAAAAATGGTAAGAAAAGCAGAGGAAAGTGTGATTTATGAAGAAAGATTAAGACATCAGAATATTCATAGCTTGATGAAGCAACAAATACAACCATATGGCAGCCATGTAGAAGCACAACATCCAAACAAAACAAAGACCCTGGAGAGTGAGAAACGGTGTTCTACCTGTAGTAGCACCAATAAGATGCTTTCCACAACATTCAGCCATCAGACTCATTATTGGAGAGAAGGCCTAAAGCTGAGAGCTTTCAAGCTGTGCTGTAAATTGTAAGATCACTCAGAACAGGTTGGACGCACTATACAGCTATATAGGCACAGGAACATACTAGAGGACTGAAGTTTTTTCTATTTCCAATTTTAAAATTATTATAAAATTGTTTCAAATAGAGGGAGTAAAATCAAGAGGCAGACTGCACTTAAACATCTATCTGATACCTCTCCACTTCCAAACTTTGGCCAGTATGCATTAACAACTAGATTTTCAGACTACTAAAATAGAAAACCCATCTATTGTCAGGGAAGCATGTCATTTTATGCTAGCCAAAAACTTAGCCATAGATTTAATTTCTGTTTTGTCATGCATTGAAACTACCATGGTTTGCTCTATTTCATAGCCTCAAGTTTCAAGACTACTTATAAAAGGAAGCAAAGATTTCATGTGCTGGAAATAAAATGCAGTTGCTTATTCCCCCCCACCCCCTATAAGCCAATATGCAAACCCAGCAACCTCAAGAAAGAGTGAGGTTTAGTACAAGAGGAAATAATATTTCAAAAACTAGTTTAAATACAATTCAAGAAATATCCACATGAATGACAAACATTTGGTTTGAGCTCCATTACAGCCCATGTGAACACAGTGGCAACATCCAAAATCTGGTACTCTCTGTGAGTGCAGTACAGATCTTTTAGTAAAGGGACATACAAAGTAGCTATTTAATCCATCTCACTTTTCCCATTCCTGGCTGGAAAGAGCAGTTAAAAGCAAATTAAAATGTAATATCACTATCTTTAGGACAGCCTTTAACTGTTTTCTGATTTGATGCTTTTTTCTAATAAGAAACCTCTTAATCATCAAATTTCACTTCAACTCTGAATAAAAAGCACTTTTATTCAGAGCTATGTTGGCTAAATCACAACACACTGCCTTACCACATTATAAAATTGATTTGAAACATTTGCTCTCCATAAGCCACAGAAACCAACAGACTCTGCAGCCCCCTCCACCTCAGCCCCCCTGAGGGCCACGGGCCTGCCACCCCTCTGCCCAAACCAGGGCAGGCCCCATGGGGGCCAGCAGGATTGGCCCACCCTACCAGCCTCACACAGGACCTCATGAGCCCTAGGGACAAGGTGTGATTTGAAGGGATGACGCAAGGGCACACACAGACAGCGAGGAAGCCTTACCTATGAGGGATCCCAAGGAAGGCCCAGGCCTTGGCTGAAGCTTGAACGGTGCTGTGGGTGGGGGCCGGGAGGGGCCATTAAGGCCATTAGGGCCTGCAGGTGCATCAGGAAGAGGAGCTGGGCCCTGCACAGGACACCAGCAAATAACTCTGGGAGCAAACCCTAAAAAAGCAGCTAAAGCAAGGGCCACGGTCTCACACT
>NW_009259308.1:1128704-1182917 GCF_000687185.1 Egretta garzetta
GGCCGAGGGGAGGCGTGCGTCCAGGCCCGCACCCAACCCTGGGCTCCCCACGTGTATGACCTGTGCGGGAGCAGGGCTGAGGGGCTCTAGCAGCCCGCCCGGGAAGCAGCCACCCCTTCCCCCTGTTGCCATTAGGAGTGGGCTGCAACAGGCTGCTCTGCCCTTCACCGGTCCCGCTAGGCGACACTGCTTGGGTGCATTACAGAGATATGTACGCAGGCATCAGGGTGCCAGTGGGCTGTAGCTGCCGGGGTTTGTCCTCTGCAGAGGTGCGGTGCCCTTACTGCAGTGCCTGTGTGCGCCTGAGTGGATGGGGGGCACCAAGGAAGGAGGAAGGGTCTCTGCTGAAAGGCAAACAGCCAGTTAGTCTCATGCTTTGCTTTAACGTTTCCCCAAATCCAGCTGCTTTCAGTAGAGTTGGAAGACATGCATCATTTTTTTCCCTAAGAATGTTCTTTACTTGCTGTTTTGAAATAGGGACTGAAAGTTGTTGCTGTTGGCATCACTGCAGGGACACGTGTAGAGCAACTACAGGAGAAATAAAAGGGCAGATTTAAGAATGATTAGGGAACACTAAGAAATAGATAAAGTACAGCACTGGTGGGAAGGGGAAGGGGAAAGTATAATTTTAGGTGGACATCCTCAATGTCTTTTTTTCCACTTCTGTAACTGGTAGAAGTTCAGTTATAGGTGGTTAGGTAAACATCGGGGCAGTCTGGGCAAACGAATATTTAACAGTGTCTTGGAAACACCTCAGTCATTAAAGCAACCGTTACAGACAAAAAAAAAGGTATGATGATTTAGTAAAAATAAGATACCAAATAATAATATAGTGGTGAAAAAAGAAATTCCATTTTGTCTAATTCTGGAGTCATCTGTCACACCCATCAGTTGGAGAGGGAAAGAAACTAAAATCTGTTTTCAGAAATTCATAATTAGAAAAATGCTTTTTACGTCTAAATACAGCTCTTGCATTTGTTGAAAGAAAAGTTACTTTGATATTTGTTACTAAATAAAATCTTGGATCGAGTAAATTTAATTTAAAAAATTAGTTAAGGCAACAATAAACACAGGAAATATACATGAATAAAGTGTTCTAAAAGTCAGGCAACTCTTTTAAGACTATAAATATCACCTAAGCAAGGCCACTATAATTAGCAAAGGGTGAACAAAAGAAGACATCCAGAAATAGATGGGGAGGGGGGAGGCTGGGAGGGTGAAATGTCTTGGTTAACCTTATTCAAGTGTTCTTTCCATAGCATAGGAAATGGTTCCAGCTAGCTCATGAGTTCTGTTGGTATTAACTGATTTTTAAAAGGACATTTCCACGTTGTCTGTGTGCCAAGGAAATTCTTTTACTGGCATGTTTGCTGAATACAGGAAACATCACCCTGACTAAGTGACACTGGATGTGATGAAGAATTGTATCTTTATTCTGGTGTTACAGTCAGCACTGTCTGTTTGTTTCATCTGGATACCTTTTGGTATTTATTGGGGAATACTTACTGCAGTCTCGCAATTTGTCCTGAGTAATGAGCAAACACAGTGACTGGTGGTGCTGAGTCATAATCCCTCACCACTCGAGAAGCAGCTTGCTGCAGCCCTTGTGCACCAGCTGCTTATTTAGTCTGAGGGCTAATCCAGCACTTTAGGGGAGGTAGAGACAGGGCTGCCTAGTCATCCCCTAATCCACTTCATCCCTCTTCAAGGTACGGAGAGAAAAGAGTAGCAGAGTGCTGGGAACCATCCTCGTCTTCATGCTATGTCCAGAATTCCCTGTGCAAGGAAATAAATGTGTACCTACAACTGCTTGTTCTCCTAAACAGAGAGCTGAACAAGTCGGCTTGCATATAGTAATGTTCAGTGTAAGTCAGGTTGTGCTTATGGGCCCAGTCTTGTACTGGTAATCAGAAGAAAACTCTACTGAAGCCAATGAGAATTTTGTCCAAGTAAGTACAAGTTAAGATCGTGAATACTCTATTTCCAGTTTCACTCACAGCATCTGCCAGTTTCCTGTTTTCTTCTGTAAAGCTGCTTGTGTCAATTTTTTACGTTTCATTTGCTACGTGTTATTTCTAAATTCCCTTTTGTTATTTATTTCCTCTTTTCCTTTCTCTTTCTTGCGAATAGTGTTAGTACCACAGCCACTACATAGGAGGCAGTAACTACAGTTACTTGTGGCTCTGGACTCCACTGACCTATCCCACATAGTTCTTCAACAACAGTCAGTGTGTTTCAGTGCCAACTCCTTAAATTCCTTATGCGTCCTTTTGGGAAAAGGTGGACATCTTTGAGAAAAAGGTTCAGAGTGGGTGGGTCGGACTGGCCAGCAGTCTCCTTTCCATCTTGCTACTCCTGGAGCTCAGTAAAAATCACAATAAATCCACAAAGATAATTATTCCAAACTATTAACTTTCCTTCAGGTAACAGCAAAAACATTTAGAGAGAATAACAGGCAACAATTGCTCAAATTCTTTGGTTCTACTCCCATTTGTCTGTGCAGTAGTTTTAGGGCATAAGAACCCTGTTGTTAGAACTGTGGGAGATGGTAGGGATATAGTAGACAGGCTGCTGGGAGGCAGGAGACTAAATTAGGTGGTGGTGCAAATCACCTAGTGTGCAAGAGGAAGCCAAGACTAATGTGTAGCTCATACCCAGGTCACCATGGTATAAAATAGTTTCAGCTTCTTTTGCAACCACTCCACAATCACTGATGTTCCATGTATCTATAGATGGAGAGAAGAGAGGGAGATAGAAAGCTACTCACAAAAAAATACTATTGGAGTATTGTTTGGGTTAGTACATATATAAGTGCATATTATACTCATGAAAAGCAAGATCAGGCACTTTCCTGCATTTGAGGCTGAGACCTAGAATCTCCTAACAGTATTTTGAATATTCGCCATATTGCTAAGATTCTACTCAGACTTTCTAGTCTTCGCGAAATCCAAAATCACTATAAGGAATAGCATCAAAAAACTGTCTTTTCTGGTGCAGGACTTTGAAAACAATGGTCCTTGTTTATAATACAGTGAATAAACAACAAGAATATTAACAACAGCAACAATAATAGCAACAACTCTAAGTAGAAATAAACACATGGCAATTAGTTTACTTCATTTTGGACCTGTCATTCACAAGATAGATTCTCATTCTGCAAGTGTGGCCAAAGACAAGGCTCTCTCCTAACCAAGAATGAACTTTCAGGGGGGAGTGTTCCCAGTAGGAAGAGGTAGACCCCAAAGTCAGTGTTTACATGAGTAGCTCATCTGGTAATGTTGAACAGCATTTATTTTTAATTTGCATGCCTCTCCTTTAAGGCATACCCTTCTCCTCTTGACTTCAGTGGGAGCTCCACAGGTTTTGCCTTTGATTCCCCTGCATGCTGGCAATTCTCATTAGTGTTAATAGGAGTTTCAGTGGAGTTTCTCTCTCTTCCTCTTTCTCTGTAAAAGAGGATAGTTTTCAGTAGTTTATCCCAGCACTGGCTGGTATATTTACAGATCAGGAGTTGGAACTTTATCAACTTGGCACATGGTACCTATCATGAATGTATCTTCATTTCTTCTCTGTCCCTGCCAAACCAGGACATTACCTTTTTCTCCAGGCTGAATAACAAATGGTGACATGACTATGAGAAAAATGACATTGATTGTTCTAACAAACTCCCCTCAATTTTGAAAACATTGCTTAGTATTGTCTTTGGGGTTTTTAACAGTAATAATTTTAGCTACTTAACACAGCATTTCTCTTTTAAGTTGCTATCATAGCAACTTGGTGCTTTAAATACGAATTAGAAAAGATCAGTTCTGTCTTCGAGACTGACATTCTCTAGGGCTACATCCTGCAACCCATACTAAACCTCAGCCTTCTCCCTGCTATAGAGACTGCTTTGGATTTTGGAGATTTTTTTTATAGGGACACAATATTACATATTGAGCAAGACTGGGAGAATCCGGTCCTTTTTTGCAGTGCCACTAGTTTTATTAAAAACACCCCTTCCCCCAGCCCCTCGCCATCAAACCTTGCATCTTGAAAACGGACACACTGTTCTATTTTGAGATTTTGATCTCAGACTTGCATACCTGCATGTACTGACAGGCACAATGAACAGGAGCCTCTTTTCTCCTTCTTCATAAGAACTATCGCTTTCTGTGCTAACATAGCCCTCTTTCCAATATTTCAAAAGACACAGAACTTCCCAGCATGATGATAAAGTTTTCCTGTGTTCCAATAATAAAAGTTGAATGTACCAGTAATTTCCAGTTCCTCTGTGGTCTGGCAGCCTGTGAAGACTAACTCAGAAGTACCCAACCTGCAATATCAGTGTGGGAGTCGGAAACAGATGTTCACCGGACAATACAATTTGTTGTCACTGTCGATACTATATGGCTCTTTTCCCAACAGAAATTGTCTGTAGCTGGAAAAGAATGTAAGGAATGATTCATGCCCGAAATTATTATTATTATTATTACTATTATTATTATTAAATGTTAAATAATCCTTGTTTTCTTTTGTTTTAAATGACCAAATCAGAGAGGCATAAGCACTCAAAAATACAATTAAATGAACTTATAGTGTCTGTGTGGTATGCCAACCAATTAATTTAAGGCTTTTTCCTCGAGACAAGACATTATGTTATATTAAAACCAAGAGTCAAATTCTCTTCATTAGAATCAGCATGCTGTAACCTCTAATCTTATAAAATATTTGATGTTCAGTAGCTATTTACACAAAAAGCACGTGGTGGGAGGTAAATGGGACAAATAATTTCATATGTATCTGAGTGTGTATTTATACAGATTATAATTTATTATATTCATATGATAGTATTTTTATACATATAATAACATTTTTAAGTAGTTTCTCTATGTCTTGGAAATGCTAATAGGCCATTTGGGCATTCAAAACTGATCAAACACTCAAATGAGCAAAATCCTCTATTAGAGTAGTATATGATGCCTAGCCTTGATTTCAAAATTTCATGAATATTACAAAAGCAGATGCACTAGATCATACTTACTGTAAAGGGCAATGGATTGGGTTAGGTGCTTTTAAAATTAAATATTAATTTTTTCAGGGATACATCAAATATATTTAAAAAAAAAAGGGATGCAGAAAGCCTAAGTGAAATCAGGCCTAACTACAAATTCATATATTCAGTAGGTGTGCCAGAGCTAAAAAGCTGACTGCCAGAACTATTGGATACATCACCTATATTTTTGCATGAGCCACCTGGGATCTGAATTGGAGTTCACTGAAACCAGTGACAAAACTCGCATGTAGTTGCTGACTGTTGTATCTCTGGCAGGCTTTCTTTAGAGATATTAGAAAGAGGAAAAAGTGTGTGTAATCACAGGGCCCGAACAAGACCAAAAGATTTTAGCACTGTAAAATCAAACAACAGTCTTATTTTTACAATTGCATGTGGTAACACTTCACAGTAATCTTTCTGTAATATTAATTTTGCATTTACTGTGTTTACTGTTTTGGTGTTCTGCAACAGAGTCATTTAATGCTCTACGTCAGGCTTTAGTCGATGGAAAACATGAAATTATTTTCAGCTGTGCATTTCTTTATAAGTACTGCATGATTTAGCCTCAAGTCCTATCCATAGTTCAACTTTGTTAATGCTTTTAGATTTAGTGAATTTGGATATCTTTCCGTAGCGGAACACTACCCCTTCAGATGATTCTGGGTAAGAGCTTGAACTCTGCAAAATTTTCAAAGTCAGCATGTGATAAGACAGAATGAAATTAGCTGATGGATCACGTTTAGCACATTTGTAAGCAATGTGCTGAATTTGTGCGTGTATTTGTCTGCATATGTGTATTTTTATATATATTCATGGGTTAAACTGAGTTTTTCATCAACTAGGTGTTGGCAAGTGCCAAAGTGATTTAGGATTAGAACAGGATTTAGGCTGATCTAGCTACAGTTGTATTTCTCATTTCATCATCATGCCAGGGATACTGTGACAGTTGTGGTTTTTTTTTTTCTTAATTTATGAAATAGACAAAATTAAATGTCCATACCAGACATACCGTAAGGTTATGGGGAGTGAAAGAGGAACACTGCATTAAGTCTTACTCTTTTGTCTGCACCCAGCAGAGAAGTCCTGAATGTACAAAACAGCTGGGAAACTTCCTATGTAGCACACAGCTTGAAAAATGAATTTGAGATTTAAAAAAAAAAAATAAATCAAACTGATTGGGCTTTATTTCAAATTACTGTTCTGGTTCTGTAGTGTGTCTGTAAAATATGAATCAGTACAGATGTGTGTTATCTGGGTGCATTACATCATTTTTAATACTAACTCTACTCTCATTTTAACCGTCATGACAGTTGAATCCCAATAAATGTTTTAGACTTTGGAGGCTTCTCATTGCAATACCAGAGACAGCATGTGCTCATACAAAGTTTTAGCATTACTTAACATTTCAAAAATTACTGGTTTAAACCAGACCTGTTTGCAAAAGCGACTATTCTACCATTTTCAATGATGCCGCTTTTCATGTGTTAATTTGTACCTGCTGAATGACATTTTGCTGTCTCTCCTTGTCAATTTAATTATCTTTTTCAAAAAAGAGAGGCTTCAGGAGGAGGCACACTTTGACGTTCAGGTGACAGGAAAGATTTCCGAAGAAAGGAGAGAAAGAGAGGTGAAATTAGCAGGAGCGCGGCCTGCCCGCCAGTGAGCGGAGCGAGCAGCATTTGGGAGAGAGGAAACCCTCGGCCACCGCGTAGCGCGGCTGTGTACACCACAGTTAGTTAGAGTGCCCTGAATCTCATCTTTTGATCTTGGGCGATATTTTTCTCTGTTATGTCACAGAGGTCACCTGGCTCATGTGTGACAAACTGCCTGCATAAGTCACAGTGCCAGTGGCAGAGATTTGTAACCATGTCCCTGGTCCATTGCCTTTGAATTATTTCGCAGGCCCTCTGCTTTACATTTACACTCTGTCGGAAGATGAACAGGGGAAGGGAGTAAAATCAAGGGCAGGGTCTCATCCTGAAGGACAAGGGGAAACAGGTGGAAGGTTAATGGCCCTGGAGCGTATCCACAAGCCTCTCAGGCTTGATATATGGGCCTCAGGCCTAAAACGGGCATTGGCTTTCAAAGATATATTATTTCATTTGAGGAGAGACATTCTGGAGTTCCTGCATTTGTCTGCTGATAGATGATCCTCTGTCCACAATTGGTTATGGCGTGTGAGTTTTCCTTGGGCCTGCTCCCGTACATAAAAATTTTGCTGAGCTCTCCAACCTTTCGCATGCCTGTGAGAATGGGACGTGTGCGGGCCTTTTGGCAGGCGGCTGGATTTTTGTTGCTGCTATTTTTGTAGTTCCTTTTTGAAGCGCCAGGCAAGTGGGGGATGAAAGGCGCTTCTGTTCATTCATACGCGGCTGGGCAGGGGTGGCCTCGCGGGGATGAAAGTGGGGGAGAAGAAGATGTCAGGGGTCTGTTATGCATACCTGTGTCTGCAGCCTGGGCAGAACTCACTCCAGATAAGCCCGTATTTTATACATGCCCGCAGAAAGATAAAAACACAGCGAAATAATTTACATAATTTTTACAACCCCTCTTCTTTTATTGTATTTTGGCTTTGTCAAGGTTTTCACATGTGCTCCAGCTCGTGGGAAAAATCAAAAATAGTGACTCCGTAGCTTAAGATTACGTTTATTGGGGCCCTATCCAGAACAGTTAACTCGGGCACCTCATAAAAATGAGATGCTACTGCCCACGTCTTAGCAAAGCGCCAGAGGACCCAGAGCCAAATCAGGCTTTCACACGCATGAAGAATCTCTGGCAGGCTTAAACGAGTAGGGTTAGATACAAAGGTCTAATTCTGCTAAGTGCAATAGGACTGTGCTGCGGGCAGGGCGGAGCATTGGCAGGATCCGGCCCTGGCTCCATCCATTATGCCCGGCTCAAGGAGGCGCCTCGGCATGCGTGGAGTAGCCTGGTGGCAAAGGCCTCAGTTCAGAGAGGGAGCAGGTCCTGGATTCACTGCCATGCTGGCATTCCCACAGCATCCTCTGTCATTGCATAACTGTCGTAAATCATGGGAAAATCTGCTAGAATAACAAAGAGCTTAAAAAAGAATTAAAACCCCTTAACGTATATTATGGTTTAATGTCGCCTATGTAACAGCTTGTTAAGCTCTTACCTTGATTTTCAAAATATACTTGTAGTAACTGTTATAGGATTGTGTCTTTAAGACCCATTACTCTACGACAGCATGATTTAAGGAAAGTGGGATGTATATTTTTACTATATAAAGTAAAGTATACTCATTGAGATTTGTTTTAATAACAAATAACTGTTTGGTTTCAGTGGATGGATTTTGCTTGAAAGAATTCACGTTAATTATACTTAAATATCTCCCAGTTCTAACTTTTTTATTTTTCCTAGACTACTAAAAAAGCAAAGTTAGCACAGTATATATGTCTTAAGCTTCAATGTAGTTTGCTTTTGTTACAGTAAAATTTGTACTTATATCGATAAGTAGGTTGGTAGATTAAATTTAAGCCTAACTCGTGTCTCAGTCTGAAATTGTAATTGAAGTGTTGTATTGGTACTATGTTGTTTGAGTAATTAGGATCTGGTTTTGCTGTCACTGAACAAAATTGCTAAACTGTCAGCACTCCAGTGTGAGCAGGATCAGGCTCGCACTGCATTTCAGCCAGTTCCTGTAGAAAACGTCCTGTTGCAATGCAATTATTCTCTCTTCCTTTAGTGTCCTGCAGAGTTTAAGTTGGACAAGCGAGCTAAAGTCTTAAGAGACATATTTAGCGTCTCCTGCAGCAGTAGGAAGGAAATCTGAGGACTTGTTAAAAGGAAAGATTTAGAAGCAGAAACTCTACAGAGAGAACCGAACAGAGTGTTAGCAGGCAGGAGGATCTGCTTTTCCACTTGTTGCTTTGATAATAGATAAAAGGCTGTCATGAACTGCAGGCTACCAGCTGGGAGCAGATAGAGTAATCCCGGCAGAGGGCTGGCCCCAATCTACACAGGCATTCTTTTAAATCTTCAAGACCGTAGGAAAGTTGTTTTTACGATACTATCGTCATCATTATTCATGATGATGTTTTCCACCCCAGTTTAACATGTTGGTCAAGTAAATCTACGTTACAATACTTTTCTGTTTGAAATACAAGCAAATATCACATAGACAAAGATATTTCAGCTATTTCATTTAACTGCCTAAAGATTCCCAAAATAAATTCCAGAGGACTGGATCAGGCAAAAAATACCCCTGCCGGAAGAAACCTCTGTTGTTTGATTGTAAACGTATATTGCGTTCAACGTGCAGATAATCTTAGGAACAATTTGTAATGTATGTCTTCCTTGTAACCAACACACTTGACAAATGAAATCTAGAGGATGTGTTACTTGTAAGAGAATAGCAACAGAATGTCATTTGTTAGAAAATGAGCCCAAGTGACCCCTGCGTGGTACAAACACATGCAAACACAATGACAGATAGAGCCCAGCAAACCCACGCATGCCAAGTCTTACTGGTGTGCGTTGTGCCACCAAGGTCATGTTACCAACCTGCTTAGACACATGCAGGATTGAGCCCGTAGCGTTTGTTAGTGTGAGTACAGATGCTTGACGAGCTGTGTTCTTTCAACCTGCATTACTGCAGAGAAAGAAAAAAAAAAGTACTTTAAGCTCTGATTGTCATTCTATACTGTTCATTTTAATGATATATTTAGGGGCCTAGCTTACTTTGTATTCTTATGTGTAATTACCCATATAAAAAAACACCACTCATTAGTGTTCTGTTCCACTGACTTAATTATACCCCTTAATTAAATCTTGACTAACTGGGGGTCACTGCAGTGTCAGTGGGATTTGTCACTGTTTGTCAGCAGGTGTCTGGTCACATCTATTTCTGGTTTCCCTGTTGCTGTATTCTGTTTAAGAGCATGGTCTTTTCTAAATGCAACAGACGATTATGCACTACCTTCTTGTGTTTTGTGCCTTGCAAATTAAATGAAACGCCAGTGAAGCCGTTCTGTAATACTAGCACTCTCCCAATCTTTACATACAGGAGGTGTGGAATGAAGCAAATATAAACCTTTTCAAAACACAGTTCATTACCTCACTTGTGCTCCTTTTCAAAGGCTTATTCTTCCTGCACTCAAAAGTCATGGTCTTATTAATTTATCAGATAATCTTGTGTTCAACAGGCATGAAAATATATTGCAAATATCAATCCAGGGATACTTCTCCTTTCCCCTACCTTCTAAACATGAAATGAATTTGAAACATGACCAGCAAGAACAAGCTAAATCAATATTACATGCATAACAAATACAACATGGCATGTGCTCTTGCTGTGTTGCTCAGAGTCAGAAGACCTAGGCTCCCGATTCAGTGTTCCCTGAATAATTCAGTGGGAGTTCTGCACGTGCAATAAGTGCATAATAGTGCCATTTCTTTCTATTTCAAATTTGCATGTTTTGGGCTTGTTATTTTAGAAAGTTACTTAGGGGAAATATAATTCCCATGTTTACGCATATAATAGGCACCTAATGTTCATCTGAATAATTGATTAGTCAAGTCAGGCTTTCATAATTAGCTGCTGGCTTTCCAGTATAAGCCCACAAAACACTTGTCAATCTGCAGACATTTTTAATTTATTAATATATATGTTATCAAAAGAGCTGCAGTAGTTACCTAGAAAGCATTTATTATTTATTCTGTCGAGGCTGAGGAAGCATTTCGATTCTAGACATGTATTTTCAATCTATTGTAACTTTCCCAGAAGATTATCTTTTTGTTCTGAAAGTTTTCATGAACATTCTCTGCCTGTAAGCCCTTCCTTACAGTGGAAATTGGAAAGAGGTTTTTTTTTTTGAAAAAAAATCCATTCAGCCATTCCTGTATTACACAGAAGCTAGTGACGTGTTTCATTGATTATAAAATAATGTGTATCACTTATTTGTACTCAGATACCTAACAACCATCTAAATAGATGCCACTAGCCAATATCCCTAATGCAGCCACAGATTCTGTAGCCAGACAGATGCAGCTGTTGATAGCACATGTGTGACAGTGATATTGCAGTTATGAGTTGTGGAGCTATGTGGTAAATTGCAGAATTATAAGATAAATTGTATTTATCATGAACTTCATGACCTCATTTGAACTCTACCACTAATCCAGTTTTGCTTCCTTGTATTCCTGATCAGTTTTCAAGTAGTTTTTAAAGGGAAAAAACATCCTCCTTACTCCAGAAACTGTATTTTGAGCCCATGATATGAAGCTCGTAAAACAAAACACTTGATTGTGAAATCCAGAATTAAGATTGTTCAGTTCTTAACAGAAGTAAGTTAAAGACCGAACATCTGATAAAACAAGGGACTAGAAATTGTGTGGTTTCTTTTATTGGGAAACAAACTTCACATTTCCATTGGGAGGCAGCATTTACTTCTAGCACTTGTTGAGTGTGAGACGGTGAATTTAAAAAAGATATTATTTATGGAAAAGGTATTTTAGTTCTGTATATGCTAGACATTTACTTTCCTTTGCGCCTGTTCAGAAGAATCACCTTTGTTTTAGTGAAAACATATAAGCATCTGCTTCCCATCAGCGAGATCAGGACAAATGCTTCAATAAATGTGTAAAGTGCTTTCCTGAATCAAAGTCCTTCCTAGGCCTGTACTGTTGGATGTGTATTGAGTTCCTCGCTTTCTAAGTGGAAAGATACAAATACAATATCAGAATTCTAAAACCCTTTTAAATCTAAAGCACTTCTATTATAGAATAGCTTTTTAGTTTGTTTGGAAAGAACATGATGTAAAAACCACAGCACAGTGGTAGGAAAAATGTATGCCCATTTTGGTGGTGTGATTTATTTAATTGTGGTTCACCACTATGAAATATGTGGTCTCACAAAATTCACAGAACTCCTTGAGCAATACTACAGCATCTTGTGTGCCATACACGTCTATGTGTTATGCATATACTCTCTCAGTTCCTACTTAAAGGCAGAAGAAATATTAGAATCCTTCTCTTCAAAAGAAGTTTGATAACATACCTCCCACTGAAAAATGCAAATAAGTTTCTAAGGGTGCCATTATAAAGTCTCTCCTCCACAATGCAGGTATCTTGTACTAATATAAAGTTTCATTATCTTTTTTTATATCCATTGCAAAATCATAGAAAATTAAGTGCTACATTGCAAAGAACACAATGTCTGTGTAGGCTTCAGAGCTGAGGTTGCAACTGCTGTTTTGATTTTCTGTATAACATTTTGTGCGGTGTTAAAATTTCAATCAGTTTTATACTAATATAAGGATTTTCTATTGGCATATTTTTAAGCATAGCAGTTTCTACCTGGAAAGTATTTATAAATTAGGCTGGTGGGCTAATGAAGGAGTCAAGCTTTGCGAGCATTTTGAACGTTCACATGCTCACTCTTAAGATACATAGTTCTGACCAGTTCCCCTGTCTATTAACCCAAGAGTTCAGAAACATTTCCCAGTGGTATTGTATGGGGAGCTCAGTTCTTCCATTTAGACTTTGAAAGAGCATTGTTTTCAAAAAGTGTTTTACAACTGGAAATAGGTGCATCTGCTAAACAGCTTCATATTTTCAAGATTAGACAGGTGATCTGATCACAAGGCGGAAGAGAGATCATATACATAAACAATGAATTAAAACCCTGAATAGGATTGCTAAGTCTGTTTTTCTAGGTTACAGCTAAATGAGAGCCATTATGTGGGCTTTCAGATAAACTCACAAAGCTCTTATCTGTATAAACCTGATAGATCTGCCGTTATTCTTAGTGACTAACAGAAGTTATATCATTCAGTTTCATTAAAAATGCATTAATCCTTTTTTAGTAACCTTCTTCTAATTCATTGATTCAATTATACAATGAACAATAAAAATGTTTGGCATAATAAAAATACAGTATTAAAAAGTGTTACATACATAAATATTTCATTGCGATGAGATTATTCAGGGTTTAAAAAATATTAACAATATGAATATCATGCTCTGAGACAACAAAGTGTATGTTTTTTCAGCATCTCTGAAATTATGTATCAAAAAGATTAGTCTTTAAAACGAGCGGCCTGAAATGGCTGCTTATGGTATTACTTGCGGTCACTTCATGTACAGACTTCCTGCATAGGTTGATTAAGGGACAGGAAAGCGTTATAGGATGTATGCACGTATTGCTGCTAAATAATGTGAAGCCAGGCTCCTCTGATCGGATCAATTCCCCCCGAAGTCACTGGCCTTTGGCCTGAGTGAAAAAGGACCGAGACTCCCAGGGTTGGACCCTGAACTGATGCAAGTATCGGGAACGTTTTGCTTGGCGGGCGGTGTGCTCAGCACATGGCGGCACTGCAAGCAGCTTCCACGGCAGTGGCAGCTACCGCGATCCCACTTACACCAGCTAAATAATTCAGACCACCAGGACTCCAGTATAGCTCTCGGTCTGGCAGTTCACATAAACCAACTGGAGTAATTCACCTCAGACTTTAATCGATTTTGACACAGCCAGTACTTTTTATCATTTTCTATTTGGTTTCTTTTATTAATTTTTGTGGCAGGAGAGGAAAATATCATTGGTTGTATTAGACATGTTATCTCAAATGCCGATAGCCAGGTACGGCTGAGCAGGTTTCTGCATGAGGCAGTCGATGTTGCTGGTCGCTGTGAAAAGCCGACGTGATTTCTACAAGCATTCCAAGACTAGAGGAGAAGAAAGCACTTCATATTTTCATTAGTCACCCCTTTACAGATTTACTTTTAATTCTTTCAGCAAAGCAGATTATTAAAAGCAATGACCTGAGGTCTTCATTCAGATATCAGACTTGCAATCCCGCGTAATGCGCGCCGCAGGGCAGAGGTCACACTGACGAGTCTGTTAATGTAGTCACTCTGGGATAAGATCAATCTCCATACTTCACCATATTGATCTAATAGCTCATTGGCACTTCCCTCTTTGAATTGATTAGCTCATGTGTGAAAAGAGATTGATGGGTTTCTGACCCTGAGGAGTCTGTCAGGGGCACACCCATGGCAGGGGAAGTGGATGTTTTCGCTGCTTCATTTGGGTGGCTCATTATGTGGATGCCTCACGGGGAATAAAGGTCATAACATTGTTTTATGAATTATTTACAACAAAATATCAGGTTTTTGCTTCATTTGATGCTCTACCTGTACCGAATCCATTCTAAACATAGCATGAAGAAAAATACACGTGAATGGCCAAATGTACCAAATATTTGCGTAAAGGGAACCACCACATACAAGTGACCTTAAAAAGCAATTTTACTAATATAAGGTAATCATAATAGATACGAGGGTAGGAATAGACTTCATGGGTCATCTAGTCCATTCCCCTTATGCAATGACAGAATATTGATGATATCTAGAAATTAATTACATTTTAATTGCATATTCTGGATAAGTACTCACAGTGAATCTAGTTCATACATCTCAGGGAACTTTGTATACACACTGCACTGTAGAAAGAGGCAATTTGCATGCAACATGTGAGCTAAAAAATAAGCTATGCACATTTCTCAGTGGTTAAAAGTAACCTAAAAAACCCAGGTTCAACTCCATTTATCAAATAGTCATATATTTGCAAAATGCATATACTTGACACCGTAGATTGGATTTTGGTGCTGTGTGTGCTCATGCAAGAGGAAATATAAAAGGAGCTGTCGCCAGAAGCTGAATTTAGAAGTTGGCTTATGTTAGGTTGTACTTAAAAAATGTGTGCATTATCAGAGCCTTCACAGATACAAAGCAGTAAAACTAAGAACTGGCTCCTTGAAGTCTTCTGTTGAAGCCCAGACGTTTTTGTATTTTTCTCTGCATATGAATTGTACAATCAGTCTCAAAGACATTTATAGTGAAATAACATTTTGTATACCATCCAAGCTCAGGATACTGTATAATGCTATACCCAGGATGGTGTTACATAGGATGTCAGGTTATGTGGTTATGCCACAGTAAAAAAATACTGAGCAAACTATTTTTATGGTGGTGTTAATCTGATGCTAATATTTATGTAAGGAGACAGTGCGCTTCACTAATAATACCTTGTTGTATTATTTAAGTGGACATTCTGGGTTTATTTTGGGGGCTGACTGTTTAAATTGAAAGATAGCTTTATTTGCAGAGAAGTGCCCATGTATGCTCCACGCAGTCAGGCAACCCTTTTCTACTACTATAGGATAACATAAACAGGTACTGCATAAAAACATAGTAATAGGCAGTCCCTTCCCTAAAGACCCTATATTGTAGAAGTAACAGACCCTCAGGCAGATTAGTTAAAAAAGAAGAAGAGAGCCAAAGAGACAATTCAGTCCATTACCTGTCAGTGAAGTGATGCTGAATATTTGTCTAATCTTGCATTCATTTATACTTCTAAATCATTCAGGCTATTTTATGTATCAGGAAAATTGCCCTGGTGTTGACTTATATAGCCATATTAAAAAAGTTCTAATACACCTCAGAAAAACTTAGTAGAGGCAGTCACAATGCACTTTCCTTCAATAACTCTGGGATAAATCTGGGATTAACCAATAAATTGTCTTATATTCGGGTATCAAAGCAATATTTTAGTCACTGAAAATCTTCAAACTACCCCTCATATTGAACTTAATTACAAACCAAAGTAACTGATAGTCAGACCTAGAGTAGCAGTAGATTGCCAGACACTTGAACACAAGCTATGCAAAAAATGATGTTTTGAAGAAAATGTTGCCATTTTATTACAGGCCCTTGCCCATTCACCGAGTTTCCGCCTGTCTGATTAAAACGTAGCTCCCACAGTTGCGGTGTATGGTGCACTTGTGGGTGAACGGGAAGTAATCAGAGCAGCCTGATTTTGTTGTTCATCGCCCCTGCTGTCATTCAGAAATGAGCTAAGAAAAACCTAATAAATTAGATGTACAGACTGTCTCCCTTTTTTCCTAAACTCACAGCTAATTTTCTATTGCATACAGACATGTAGGAACCCAATTTAAGGATTCAAAACTTTGGTAACTGTGTCCAGCTGTGACAGCAGAGAAAGTCAGAGGGTGGCTGAGCTGTGTCACAGCCCACAGTCATTTTTACCTGTAAGGTTTCTCCTCGTTCTCTGTTTTGTACTGCAAAAGTTCCTCTCATTGACAGACCAAGCAGCCCAAATAAAAACAATTTCTTCAAGGATATTTTTAAACATTCACATTAATCCTAACTGCAGTGCTAATGTCTGTACAGGACCTGGGCAGAGTGTGACAAGCTTATTTTAATGTTACTTCAGAGATTTCCAAATTAGAATACAGGAAAGAGGAAGTAGGAATAAATGAAACAAAGCCAAATGAAAGGATAAATGGAAAAAACATTTTAACACACACTTGCCTATTCCTTAAACATTCATTCAATCAACGCTTCCTGTGATTTTTAATAGCATGGCTCTGTCTGCTCTTTTACACTTGACTTTGTTGGGAAAGGAGCTAATTTTTTGAAGATGGTGTTCATAGTTGAAAGAATTTAGCTAGATGGTAGTAGCTGCATGCCGAGAGCCTCCTGCAATGCTTTTAAGATATACTAAGTCTTTTGGATCAGTCCCACATACAGTAGCTCATCGGATCATGCATCCCTGGGTCTCACTACTTCTCCACAACCTTCTTGTATGACTTCAGCTTCCTTTGGTGGTGTTTTTAAGCAACATCTACCAAGTTAGATGGATACTGGCTTAATACATGACAACCCCCATTCATAATGCTGAATTTTCTTTCACTTTCTCCCTTATCATTGGGTCGTCTTTCTCATTTAATCTCTGCCCCAGTGACTTACTGTTACTGCTGCAGCCCGTGGGATGTAAGACAACATTTCTGGGTTTTTTCTTCATCAGTATGCCATCTCCTTTCACATCTTGACTGAAGATACTGTTTCTCATGATTTCTTACTGCTTTTGGTGTGCCTTTTTTTTTGGCTGTTCTGTTACAAAACAGAGGAAAACACAGTGGAATACATTCGTATGGCGAGTGCAATACTTTACGGTAACACCAGCCTCTATTGCCAAAGGTGTATTACAGGTGATTTTCTGTCCTGTTTAGAACACTATAGCTCCCAGTCTTGAGACCCCAAATCCATACGTTTCAGTGATTCAAGTATGAGCGTAAGGAAATATCTGCCCTTAGAAAGTTAGATGTTTGTCAAAAGTATTAAGAGGACTATGAAAAGTAAAATATAAACCGGCATATTGTAATTCCTGAAAAAAGATTGCAATGCTGTGCAATCAAAAAATAAAGAACATTTAAAATACAAAACTGCTGACCTGATAACTGGAAATTATATGGAACATCCAATATATTAGATTCTTTGTGTGGTTTATCAGTGTCCAACCCTGGGTATCACTAATACTTAGCTGGAAAATTATTCTTCTCTCATTTACATTGCTGTAATGTTAAAGTAAATCCTTTTTAGTAATGACAGCAGAAGATTATTTGCATCGGTATAACTGTAAATACAGTCCCATACTGTGTACACAAACCAACCTTTGTAGGTGTCACCTGTTAAAAGAGTAAGGTTATACTTCTCTTGTGGCTTGCCCTTTTCCCATACTCCACACCCCCTTGAATAGCTGTACTGGAAATAAACACAAACCTTATTAAATAGAAGAGTAACCACATAGTGTAATTTAAACAAGAGCCAATTTAAGTAACTCTTGTGTTAATGCATGCAAAAAACAGTGTTCTGGGGCATGCAGCACTTGAAAGAACAGGACCCTAAGTGTGTTGAGAGATTATTCTGCCTGCCTGTTACCATATTAAAGAGTCTTTCTGAAATTAGCATGTCTCTTGTGTCACAAGTTAAAAATATTTCCCATATTATATTTAGTTGATTGAGTTTTAATAGAATATTTATTTTGTGGAAAATAAATTTAGTTCTTACTAGGACTTTGTTTTTAATATTAACAATCCATCCCTGTGTGTTGATCTCTGCTGAAATTTGATGTTGCTGTTTTCTAAGAAATTTTACAAATGAGAGCCAATGTAGGAGGTGAAGTTTACCTATAGACTCTTAGAATAAGTGTCAGCTGGAAATCGTAATTTATCCAATAAATCACCAAACAGGAAAGGAACATTACATATTAGAATTCCTTTCAGATAATACTAAAATATGTGTGACTTGGAGAAGACCACATAGACTTTAATCAAAAGCTGCTGTACAATAGAGTGAAATTGCTGATTGAATATATTGAGAGTAAATCTACCAGCAGTATCATAAAATTTACTAGACTCAGTCTTGTCTTCTCATTCCCCAGAGGACATCATTGTGCATCCTAGAAAGCAGATCAGACCCACAAGGCTCATGACGACTCAAGTGGGCCTAATTCTGATTTTTTTATAGGCAAGTCAAAGGACTTATGTTCCTGTAAGTTAAGAGTTAAGAATATGGCCCGGCACATTTTTGCAGTTAGTTTGTTGACAACAAAAAACCCAGGTGTATTTCCAGAGTAATTCAAGGGAACTAACCAGCTTTAGTACCGAAGTTGCTACAGAAACTACATCATAGCATTATATGTATTTTTTTTTAAATTCTAGACCCAACTATGCATAAACTTATGCTGTACTAACATCAGTAGAGATACTCACAGGCCTAGGATTTTGAAGGTCAGTTCTATGGGTCCAGTCCCAAAGAAGGCACCTCCTTCTTCACCCTGTGAAACAGATGCTGAGAAGAATTCATTTTCTTCTTTCCTTATCTTTGCATTCACGTTGACAGGGAAGAAACACTGTGTTGTAAGCAAAATTTTCAGTTGGGACTAAAAAGAAATCCTTTTCTTATTTTCAGTTAGAAAAAACACCCAAAAAAGAACCTAAGAAAAACACATTTATAATTCATCAGAAGTAGTGCTGACTACAAAATACTAAGTCATTTTCATGCAGTTTGCACAGAGATAAATGTGAGGGAAAGGAGAAAAAATAGGGGTGTTATATGTTGCATTTGACACACTATATAATATATATATACACACACAAAGTTTATTGTAACTGCTTTTTCATCTGATCTTTGAAGAACTGAGATTTGTCATTTACCTTCTCCTTAATAGAGGGGAGTGCTCTCTAAATGGCGATTCAAAGATCCATAAAAAATTAGAGGTCTTACTCCTTATGGGATCACCATCTGCTGCTTGCCCATACTCCCTTCAGCAATCTGAGGCCCCTAGACTCACTCACCTTGTGTTATATTCCTGCAAGCAAACAGGATGAGTGTGAACTGATGCTCAAGGCTGCTTTTTATTAAAGTATTTTGACTCAGTGGAAGATTAGCACTGAAACAGGGAAGCGGCTGGTCACTGCTGCTTTGACAGTGATCTTACACATAGCTCTCCAGGGGCATGGGAGGGGAGAAGCTGTTGCAAAGCCGTCACTCTCCCCATGTGCATTTGCTAAGCAGAAAACAGCACACACCATTCAGAGCATGGGCACCACATATTGACCGCTTCACATTTTGGAAGGGTGAAAGTGTGGGGATTATCAAAGGTATAATGTTGCTTTGTGCTATAAATTCTTTATCTACGTCCTTTAAAAAACTGCAGAGTGGCTCGGTATTCCAAATACTAATTGTTCCAAGAGCAGGGAGTTAATGAAGCATTTTATTCCTCTTCTCTTCCTCTCTCTTGGTTCCCTGCTGTTGAAAGGGTGAGCATATCAGCCTTTCTTTCAGGATAGTACCCAGCAGTTACTTCCCTCTATATGGATACTGATTCACACAAGGCATATAGGAACTTAGTATCTTGGATAGATGAACTCCCTGTTGAAATAAGCTGACACTGACTGATGGATTCAGAAGTTACTGAAGGAAGAGGTATACACACACACACACCCCCCAGGTATAATCGCACCTTTATAACAGCCTCTTTTCATGCTGTAAAGGAGCAGGAAAAGGCACGCACTGAAGTATCGCTGTATTTCCTTTCATTTTTAAATAATGAAAACATGTAAAATGCTACCAAACTTGGACAGATTTTGTACTCGCTTCACACTAGGGCTAGATGGCAACAGGACAGTCATCTAACCCAACACGGGCTTGTAAAGATTACTCCCTGCCTTTACCTAGAAATTTAATATAACACACAGGTTTCTAGTAAAGAGCTGGAACAATCATAGTTAATATTAAATCATTTTTTCTTGAACTTTGTAGCATTTTATTACTGAGCTTATAGGTAGTAATCACTTTTTATTAGGGCATTCACTGATTCTGAAAGTTATGTGCATTTACTTTTAAAACCGCATTGGCTGTTAGATGCTGCTTTCTGACAGCAACCTTGCACAGGAGGTTTCCCACTGTTAGCAGCAACCCATCTGGAGAGTCCAAATCCTTCTCTACCTGTGTAACGATTTGGAAACCATGCATGCATTCAGGAGTAAAAATTAGCCTCCAGAGTGCACTTGTCTTATAAAACTTTGATTTGGGGCGATTTGCTTCACTATAGCATAAGAAAATGGAGTAACAACTCCAGCTATATGTCTGCAATGACTTGTGAGTGATCTCCTAACTACATTTGAAAGAAAGTTCAACCATCCCTTGAACCTGTATGCTTCAGGCTGAACAATTCAGACAGATGTTTAATCACTTCATATTCACTAGGAAATGGCTATTCAATGGCCGTAGAATTTAAAAGGAGCACTATGAGATGAATGCTTCATGTTATTTCTATATTGGCGTTCCCTTTTAGAAGCGTAAGTAAAAACAGTTCAGCTGAATCCAACATAGTTTTATCACATAAATTTCAATCTACTTTTTAATCATTAGATACCCTTTTCAATTTTTAGTAGCAGAAAAGCCCAAAGCTATAGTGCCAGTTGACGCAAATGAGATGAAAAAGGATTCTCCAAGTTCTCAGAAAGGGAGGTCTGGACTGGGTAAAAGGTGAGCGCGTTGTTTAACTGAATCTGCAGCGACAATTAGTAGGAAAATATTGAACTCGGAGCAACACATAACAAACATGAACGCAAAACTTTTAACAGGTAATTCATCAAGTGTCAGGCTGAAAATACCTCTTCAGAAGAAAAACTGCAATGAATCTGCAGTTGTTGGTTACAGTATGCTAAATATTGTGAAACACTCTCCTAAAAGAAAGACACAGTGGGGTTTTGATAAGATTAAGGGGCATTTTAGCAAAGCATACACATTATTCTTCATTTTATTGTTTGGCAATTTCAGTGTTCTTTAGAGAAAACAAAAGTTTATAATGATTAACATTCTGGGCTGTGGGAAGCGTACACTCTACAACAATACTACTCTTGTGTGGCACTAGCCTTCCTCATCTATAACATCAGCACAAATAGTTTTTCAGATGAGTAACCAGCATTTCTGAGATAAGTCCTTCCTTTAACTACAATTGATAATGCGTGATTGTGTATTGCAGTGTCAACAGAGGCCTCAACGCGCCTGACAAACTTCCACTGAGTCCCGTACCAAAAGCTCAGGGCCCAGCTGGGTGGGAGTCCAGGCAGACAAATGTGACACTCCCATCCCCAAACTCAGACGATCTTTTTGTCCTGCCAGGAGATAGTTTGTCACCACAGCGCTCAGGATTAGACCTTTACACTTCAAATTGAGAGTCTATTTCCTCCACTCCTGGAAATGTCCTGTGTGGATTGCATGATATTGGTAGGATAAACTATGCAAACTAATAGTTATGTCTAAATGTTTTCTAATCCTTGGTAGAAGAGAACTCAGAAACATGATTTAAAGTCACTTTATAATTCCAGCTTGCAGCGGAGGAACTCGGGCGTGCTGCCAGGGAATTCTGTGTTCAAACCTGTATTCAGATATTCAACAGTACGAAGTTCACTGTGCAGATGGGCAATACCATGTGAATCTTTCACAGTGGACACAAAGAAGTGTCACAGCTCCGGCAGGCTCCATGATTCTATTAAACCCCAAGGAAAAAAAGGTCAATGGACTTGGTGTAGGGGGCACATCTCTTTGTCCCTCTCTTTTCACAAATCTGATTTTTTTAAAGTTTTGAATGGGAAAGACTATTTTTTAGTAACATTGAAGAGTAAGCTAATGTAGGGAGCACAGTGACCCTCCTGCGCTTGAGGCATAGACTCTCCTACTGGACCGTGACCCACCTTCATCCACTCCTATGCCGAGACACATGAACTCCTCCCGACCCAGCCATACAGCAGTTCTGCTCTGGTGCTTTACTGAGAGACACTGGGATGGCCAATGGCTGGGACAACAAGGGGAACATGCAGGCTGTAGCCAGCCCTTCCCAAGTGCTGCGGCAAACAGGCTGTGCAAGTAGTGATTCCCTCCTGGGATGGGGAAGAGAGAGAGAGAAGTTTCTTTCACAGAGGTCACAATACTGAAATATTGTCAATTAATACTGATACTGTGCACATTTCTACCATGAGATCACTAAAGACATGTTTCCAGGTCAACAGAGGAAGGGCAAAAATCTTGAAATCTTATCAGAATATACTGCATTGCATCCTGCCCTCCGCTGTACATAAAACACCTCTCAGTGGATATTGCTCGGGCAAACTGCGCAGTGTCTCATTCACCATGTCTGCCTGTTTACCTGTCAGCATTCCAGATGCTGGGAGACCCTTTTTGCATAATGAGTAAAGCTCTTGCATTAGTTTATTCTGACTAGCTTGGTAGTTAGTAGGCAGCAAAGTGGGATGGCACTGTGTGGTTGTGGCAATGACCATTTGTCTTCCAGCTTATGACTTGGGGAATATGCTACAAGTAGTCTGAACAGCATGAGATCCAAGGTTATGGATGACTCCAAATGCTGACATGCTTTCTTGTCCTCACCATAAGCATAGGTGAATAGGATTTTTGTATAGGAAATAGGATTTACCCATTGCCATGTATTAATGCTATCAGAAAGCTATCCCTTGCTCCAGTTTTGTATCCCTACCATTTGAGAGAGTAGATAACACATATGCCCTACGCATACTTTCACCTCTGGGACTTCTGCTTGTGCTGGCCACAACCACCATCCTTTCCTTCTCTAACACAAAGTACTTGCTCCTCCGCTGCCCCAGCAGCACCACTTACTGTCACACAAACACTTTAAGTCTGCGTCTCATCCAATCTCATCATCCTGTTTCAAGGTTTTATATGACATCCAACTTCCCTCTTGTCTTCTCTCACTGCACTGCCTCCCTATTCCCCTCCTTTAAAGCCTCCTCCTAAGCACTCTTTTTGCTTCCCTTGTCACTTAGCAGCAGTTTTACAAGTGTGATGTTTTACTCCTTTCATACTTGTACCATTATTACTCTTTCATGCCACCCTGCGTGCTGGAAATGATCTCCTATTTCTTCTGAGTCACACACCCTCCCACATCTTTCCTTAAAAGCCATTTCTTCAGCAACAATTTCCAGTTATGCTGTCCCCACTGGTGTGTCTTCATCTGAATGCCACTGGCCAGAGAGGACCTAAATTTAACCATCTGGGCACAGCATTTACTCATGCTTTTGCTTGAGGCTAGATAGGTGTCAAATGGATATCTCATCTGACAACTTGCTTAGGTAAGACATGGGTTACATTATCCCATGTCAACGTTCTGTTATGGCAGGGAGCAGCTGCAAATTTGGGGAGTGTTCTTGCAGCAGCCAATTGTTGGCCGTACAATGTTCAATTTTTACTTATAAGCATTTCCAGTAGTTGGGACAAAGGGCACTTTTTTCTCGTTGTTTTTAAAGCATTGATAATACTCTTAAAGATCTCCATAAACTGAAAAACTTCAAGTTTAGCCTGTAGTACAAGTTTATGAGCTCATTTCTGATTCAGTGTGTACCATAATTGAAAATTATGTTGATTACACGGAAGTCGCAGACTGGAGCTAACTTATCTTGGTGACAGAATCTTATCTTTCTTTTGCTTACCTTGTTAATTGCGGACTAGCATGCTTTGGCTTTGGAGTCAGAAGACTGAAGTCCACAAGGTGCATTTTCTGCAGAGGGCCTTCCTCTTCAGAACTCACTCTCCACTTTGGCCACCAAAACTTAAGCCTCTTTGCCTTCAGGACTGGTTCAAGGCACATACTTGTTTTTTGTCAGATAATATGCTTCTGCAACTCATTTATTGACATGCCACAGAAACACAAAGATGTTTGTGTTCTGGCTGAAGTTACACACATCATAAAGTTTACCAGCTCATTCTAACATAAGAAGTGACGTGTTGCCATTTTTGTTCAATATGATCTATTTTGTTTTCTATTTTTCATTTCATATGCATTAGTAGAGATAAAGTATATGTTTTTCCTCATCTACGTGCCTTTCAGAAGTAGGCTGGAATTGATTACTTGCCCTACATTTTAGTAATCCATGACCCTCCTTAAAGTCATCTCTGTTTCTTCCTAGTACAAACGGGGAAGCATTCTGCTGCCCTGCCAGCTTACTTAAAATGGCAAAAGCAGATGGATCTAATAGTCTTCTGAAAGCAATACTGCATTTTGGCTGTGTATTGTGCTTTTTATGCTATCCATTTTATAGGCTTTCCTGGTTAAATATCAGTGAATACAGAGGAGCAGTTTTTGTGAACCACTAGCAGATGTTCGCTGTTGTTAGTTTTATGAGTCTTGTAGAACAGCAGGAACAGACTATGTGCAAAACATTTTTTTTTTGTGATTTTGCCATCTCATACTGTTCTCACAGCACTGCCTCGGTAATGATATGATAAAGCTTGGGAGGTAAGCTTTGATTGCAGACTAGCTGCTGTTGGGGCCTTCAGAAAGCCAGACCTGTAAAGTACAGTTTGTTTTCAAAAGCTTGTGGCTGAGACAGATGGGTTAGCTGGAAATATGTAATTTATAATATAATCGAATGCTTGACCTCTTATTCAAGTATTAGTTGTTGTGACACGGATGCTGAATGTTTAAATGGTGTCGCAGTTTGTTTTGTTCAGATGTAAGCTGTGATAGCTTTGTGTCACATGCTGATTTTGGACAAAATTATCACGTTAGCATGATATATTTGATTTTTGCAACACCTTGTTTCACAGAGGAGAAGATGATCACAAAATAGTTTCACATAAAAAGTAAGACTACTAGAATCTGTACATTTCAAACATTTTCTTCAAATAAAGCCTTATTTTAAACCTGACCCATGTTTTCGTAGGGAGTGTATCAATGTGGCAATTTACTGTCCTCTCTTGAGCTAACAGGTCACTTGGTTGAAATGGTTTTTAGTCAAATACACGTTGTGGGCAGAAGAAGAGATCTTTACTACAGGATCAGCCTTGCTCTGTGATCTGAACAGAAATGAATTATCATGGGCACAGACAACATAGGGACAGAGCAAGGCTGATTTTTGAGATAGCGCTAGCTTTACTTTGACTTAGCAATATATCCATCTACAGAGTCCACACCTCTTTCTTTCCTCCATCTCCATTGCCAATGGATGTGTAACTTACAAGAGTTATCTGAGCATACATGTATGAACTGTGACTGTAGGCAGAACAGCAACTGTGATAAAAGATTACTCTTAATACTGGTAAGACAAAGCATGCAAAACATTTGAAATATCAGAACTGAGGGTGTTTGCACAATACTAATTCTGCTGGTTTGTGTCTATTCATTAAAATTCGTTATAACACAAATGCAGATTGAAGATAAAATAAGAATAGGAGACAAAATCCTAATACAAGCATTAACTAATTCTGCAGTGCTTGATTTTGCAACCGTAAGCTATGATTTTGGCATAGGTATTTGGATATAGTTTTCCTTGCTCTTTTTTCTTTTTTTTTTTTTTTTTAAAGAGCAAGGGAGGCATAAAAATAAAATTTAAAAAAATGGAACAAAACCCCATGAAAATTATATCACCCTCTAGGTAAAGCAGTATTGGAGGCAATAGGATGTGCAGTTTTCCAGCACAGATACCTGCTTCAGTCATGGAGCAGGTAAAAGGAAGAGCAGAGGGTCCTAGCACAGGCTGTGTGGGAGAACGTGATCTGCTGCACACGGGTTCTTCTGCCCTTTTCTCCCCACTGGCTTTGTGCTAATCGGCTCCCTTTCTCTCCCAATTTCATTTGCTTGCACAGTCCAGCAAGAGAGAATAAGCCAAGACAGATGCCTAAGTGGGAGAAACTAGGACAAGAACAGTTGGGAGAAGACTGTGAGTGGGGAGAAGGGAAGTTCAAATGAATGAAGGAGGCAAACAGAGACTTTGATGTTTAAGATGTTAACGTCTGATGTATATGGCAAGTGACTGGAAACAGGAGGGAGACAATATTAGGTAACTTTCACAGGTGACACTACAAAAATCTATTAGTAACAAACATTACTTCCTTCTCTACCACACAATCAGAAAACAAGCTTGAAAGAATATAGTACAAAAATTCATTAGGTCATAGCTGATAAAATTTGAAAACATCTATTGTGTTCTCTAATTCAGCGCATGCAAGACTGCTTCTTACAATGCAGTTTCCTCTGCATTATCAAATCTAGTTCTAAACTGATTGAAATTAGAACCCCTGAAAAACAATTTTAATAGCTCCATGTCTCAGAAATTCTAGGCATTTCTCCATTTAAAATAGTCTCTTTGCTGATTTCTTTTTTACTTCTCCTAATTTATAGCATTTTTAATCTGTTCAGCAATTTCTGTCTATGGAGGTTTTTAGAATCCTTTTAACTATATATATGCTATTACCACATCTGCACCAGCAACTTAACTGTAGCAAGGCTAATATATGCATCTCTTAACTCTTTCAGGGGACATGTCTGAAGTCAGTCTTTGTTTTTAGGAAGAAATCAGTAAGTTCAGTAAGAACAGGTCCAGAGGATATTGGTGCTTATCATAACTTAAATTCATAGTCTGCCTTCCACTAATTCGTGAATTCTTTTCTCCTGTTTCCATGGAAATCTTAATTATTCTTCAGTTTTTAAAGTGAAGAAAACTGAATGCAATCCAGTTGCAATAAGTTTAGTGATGTACTTTGTTGTCCTATAACATGTGCATCCCAAATAACATTGCACAAAAACTTAATGCAGGTTGCTAGTGCCGAGTGCCCAGCATGTTCCTTCTATTACCAGTCACGCAGTCAGCGATGTGTCCTGCTGCTCACTACTGCCTTGTGCACAGCCCGTTCTTGCCCTACCAGCGACACCTGAAGCTGCTCAGCTTCTGTTTATGAAGCAGTTTTCTTCTTTTTTCATAGTACCGCAACCATTCTTAGAGGGAGCGTTTACCTCTCTCTTCACTTTTTCCTTTGTAAGGGACCTACCTGTGACTTGGGCTTGTTGCAGCAAGCTGAATCTGCTCTTGAATCTGTGCATTCCTTACCATTTCCAGAAGCTGAGGTTCAAGAATAGGGAATATGGGAAAGTTCACATTAACATTATTTCTGCTATTCTTGTATTGGGTAAAAATAATATCCCATTTCCACGAGCATTTAATAAATATACTATTATTATTACTTTGCATAATAATGCTGTAGTTCTGCTTTCCTATAAAGTAATCATTAGTAAATATTCTATACATTTTATGGGTAAGGGTTTCAGCAGTGCCCTATTTATTCAGCTGAGAATAGCAATTTTGTGAATGAAAATTTTTTGATAGCATTTCTGTTCTCATGACTTTAACAAGATGCTTGAAGAGGGACTGACTCCATAGTGTGATGTAAGACTTATTCCCAGAGTGATGCCACCAATGTTTGTGTTTGCTTTACAGGTTGATGACCAAATGAAGTTGCTTCAGAACTGCTGGAGTGAACTCTTAATTCTAGATCACATTTACCGGCAAGTGGTACACGGGAAAGAAGGCTCCATCCTTCTGGTTACCGGGCAACAAGTGAGTATGTGGGCTCAGAGAAGTATTGATGGCTTTTTAATAATCATTTTCAAAATAGCAGGAGTTTAACTAGGTCAGAAGCACTCCTATGTTCTCAGAGATTCTCCACAAATAATGTAGATAAAATGACTTGTGCACTCTGTTCCTAGTCTGCTGATTACAGTTAAACTTATAAAAGCAGATATAATCATAAGCACTTTGCTTTTCAAATATACTTGTATACTTCAGTGATTGAAAAATAGCAGATGAGAAGTGTTTCTCAAGAAGTTGTATTTCCTTAGGGATAAAATGGTTTCTGACAGCAACAACAACAAAACTCACAAACCCAATGCTTTAGGTCTAAGCAATTATAGCTTATTTTCCCTTCAGAATTGTGGTTTACTCAAAAGAATCACTAGCAGGGTGAGAAACCTAAAGAACCTGCAGCTACTACCTCAGAAATATCTTGCGTTTAGAGAAGTATGCACATGTGTGAGAAACTGGGGATCTGAGACATCTGATTTCAGGAAAACTATTTAGTCTGTAGGCTATAAATGCAGGTATTGCCCCAGGAACCGTCTCAGTATGCACCCTGCAGATTCTGGACAGCTTTCCAAGGGTTAATTTTCTTCAGGTGTGAGATGCATGGATGTCCCAAAATGCAAGAGCTATAATGTGGCAAAAATTAGGAAAAATGTCAGAAAACCCAAAGGAAATAGAAAGTTTTGTCTCCCTCATACTTTCCAAAGCACAAAGAACTTGACAGTAAAGTAAGAACCTTATTCCTAAGATTCTTATTCAGGTTTTAACAGAAAAAAAATTCACAGTATCAAAGAGAAGCAAAGTGTGCTTGTACATTATGTTCCTGTTTTCAAGTGAAAACAAATGATGGCCCTTTGGTATTCAAGAATCTGCAAACTGAACTGCCTCAATTTATACACACATAGGAAAGAGCTCCTTTTTCTGAGATACATTCTTTGTGTCTGCATGTTGTGGAATCTGCTTACAGCTTTAGTTATAATTTTAAAACTGTAGCCATTTCTTAAGACTAAGAACAAGTGTTTATAAGAATCAGGAGGAGAAATAACTGTTTGCATTTATGATTTAAAGGTTCACAGTAGAAGGGAGAAATGATCGGTTTGTCCAAGAAAAGAAGTGGGCAAATTCAAATTCTAGCTATGGAACTCACTCCTGCACCTTTGTGGAAAGTCACTATCTGTCTGAGATAAAGTTGTGCTCCCTAATTATATGAGCCAAAATTAGTTTCATTGCTCGTGATTTATATTGGTGCTATTGAGCAAATGACTGATCCCCTTTCCATTTTATCATCTGCAAAACATGGACAATTGTACCGGCAATTATTTTATTTACCACACAGGGTGCTTCCTTAATCCTCTGTTTATAAAGCTATATGTTGACAGTTTTCTGTTCCTGAGAGGACTGCTAAATTAGCGTCTCATTTGTTATGTGCTTAGCTAGTTTTTAAAGGTACTGAGTGCCCAAGTCCCACTGAAATCACTAGAGACATCTAAATACCCTTAAATTCTAGCCATTGTCCCCATTTTTCCACAGTAATAATAATTTTTACCTCATTAGCCACTTTATCTTTTCTTGCAAAAAAACCCCGAGCTGTACATGGTCTCAAGGCAAAGCACAGCATTTCATCACTGTTGGGCAACAGGTAGCAGGATGCTTATTAAAAGTACTGCTTGCGAATCATCAGCCGATTTGGAAGTTGTGTATTTCCAGGCAGAATTATAGTCTCCAACTAAATTAAAACCTGGCTAAATTGCACTGATTGCACCCATTTTTCCCCAGGTTTGTAAAATAGGTTGAATACATCCTCCTTTCAACCCAATTTCACTTTCCTATGCCAAAGTTTGTCATTTTGAAGTCAGTGCAAACACCCCCAGAGTCTTCCATCATCTTCTATACTTTCCTCTTTGCACTTAGTCTGCTTGGAGAGCAAGGAGCCATATTACAAGAACACCAGACAAGAACACTACAGTTAGTCCCTTTCCTTACAGATGGACTCCTTCCCATTTCATGCTTGGTAACAGCTGGAGAACATACTCCCATGTCTACACCACAGATTCTCCTTGAGAAATAGGGAGACACCAGACCTGAAGTAAATATGCAGTTGCTGGCTGCTGGTTTTGAAACTGGAAAGAGTCTGGAACCTACACATAGTGCCACTGTATTGTCCTGATTTCATTCAGCTCTGGTCACTGTCATCCTAGATTAAAAGCCAGATTGCTTACAGGCATGGGCACAGCCACATGGACTGTGCCTGCTCTCGCTGGGCTGTGCATGGCACGCATGCTCACGGAAAGACCGCTGGTAGCTGAGGTATTGCAGAAATATCACTACTATGCCAGTACATGAGTTACATGCAATTTGTCATTCAAAAGCATTTACTACTTTAAAACATCATCTACTTAAATGATGTTCATGGGTGAAAATAACTCATTGAAAAACCTCTTTTTTTTTTTTGGATGGACAAAGTTGAGTGAGCTAAGCAGAAGGTTTAAAATATTTAGAATTGTCAGAGCCACAAATCTTAAAATCGCAGAGTAATCCAGGCTGGAAGAGATTTTAAGGAGTCTCTAGTCCAGCCCCCTGCTCAAACCAGGTTTCTCAGGCCTTTGTCCAGTCGGGCTTTGAAAACCCCCAAGGATGGAAACTGCACAACATCCCTGGGCAGCCAGCGCCACTGCCTGACTATCTTCATGGGAAGAAAGTCTTTCCTTAGTTCAAGTCTAAATCTCTTTTTTTTTTCATCTTATGCCCGATGCTGGTCATTCTCCTTCTCTGTGAGTCCTGCTGCAAAGCACAGAGCCTGGGAGACCTTGTTAGTAAAGACTGAGGCAAAGGCAGCACCGAGTACCTCAGACTGGTCTGTGTTTGCTGCCACTAAATCACCAGCTGAATCCAACAGCAGCCCCACATTTTCCTTCTTCATCCCCTAACTAGTAATTTGACATCCCTTGCAAGTCTCAACTCCAGCTAAGCCCTGGCTTTTTTAACATCATCCCTTACATGCTCGGACAGTGCTTCTAAATTACTTTCGCCCTCTACAGCTACCTGAAAGGAGGCTGTAGGGAGGTGATGCTCTTAAAGGTCTTTTCCAACCAAAGTGATTCTATGATTCTATGATTCTACTTGTTCTGAGCCATTCTTGGTTTCAGCTGCTGTTATGTTGCCTTTTTGCATTGTAGCTCAGTTGTGAGTTACTTCTTTGGCCAAGCTGATCAATACAACTACCTCTTTTCCTAAGTGTCAAGATGGACCATCTTGGCAGCATCAACTCAGTCAGTTGTCATTCTAAGACACAACACCAATTCAAATGTGTTTATGAAAGGACAATTATGACTGTGTCTGTGTCCTCTGTATTAACTGTAAAATAATTCTGGAAAGTCACATTTCTAGACCCAAGCATTATGAGCCTTTGCTACTGCACTAAATGCCGCGTAATTTCTGGTTGCTGCCCTGATCCTTTCAGTTCCTCCAGTAGAGAAAGGGAAATAACCATGCCACCATCTCATAAAAATTGATTAAGGTGTGGAAAGCACTCTGACACTTCTGATGAAAAGTGCTGTAGATGTTTTTATTTACTGCTACCAGCAAAGCACTATGAGCAAAATTACAGTCAATCATCTGGCTTTCAAAGGTATTAACTTTAAACTGAGGACTTGAGCTAGATAGCCTACTTTATTACCTGAGAGATCATGATTATTGTCACAAGTTAGCAAATTTAAGAGCTTAGAAGCCTCACTCCTTGCTTTCCTTAATATATCCCTCCATAAAAGCTACTCATAAACACAGTGCTTTTTACAATCATAATGAAGGGGGAAGCTGTAAGGGGACACACACACACACACGCACACTTATCACCACTTAATTAGAACATACCTGCTTTCTCCACTCAGTCTGCACAGCCTCTGTTCCTCAGACACAGAAGTCAAACTTCGTCCAGCTCCCCAGGGCCACACCACTGTCAGTTCTATACTAGGTATCTAAAATGGGCTAGTAGTTAGAAGCACACTTGGTAATTTTCAAATGCATTGGCTCAAAACCCATTACCTTAGGGCATTCCTATCACATTTCCATACATCTGCATTTCCCTCAAGCCATTGGCTTATGAGTTTTACCCAGTGTCAATCTACTGTTCCCACTTTGATGGGGGAAAAAGTGCAGTCAGCAACAAAGTAGTAAGCATTGGCCCTTGCACAATAAAAGACCGTGTTTTATTTTATTTTGCTATTTATTTGGTTGGAGTTTCATAAATTAAGCTCTTTTGTGTGTATGTGTTTCAAGAAAGCACTTCTTTCAGATCATTACAATTCCTCAGCAGTTCCTCGGAAACCAGTTCCTCCCTATGCTGCACACTTCATTTTCTGCACTAAGTACTGCCCCTCAGCAGTAGCAATTACCATTTCAAAAGGAAATAAAGTAGCACAAATGCATTTAACAACTCTCCAAATTTCATAATAGAAAACAGCTAAGGAGTGATTTGCAACGTGGTGGTTAATTGTAAATCATTGCCAATATGCTCTCCACATGCCAAGTTTTGTAGGCTTGCCATGTGGCATGCAATTTTAACAGACCATTTCTAATTATAGAACTTTTAATTCCTCCAACTTGAGCACTTTCCTTTTGTATCTTCTACACCAGCAATACACTGCCAGCTTCCAAGATCCAGCACACACAGGGTAGATACTAAAAGCTCTGTACAGAATATCATTGTTCATGCATTTTCATGCAGCAGTCAACACACAACACATGAATTGTAGCCCCGGCTGCCCAGACACAAGCTGCTCATTTTGTTCATACCTACACTCATTGTTGCCAAGTCTTCCCTCTGCTGAGTTTGGTCAGAGCCTTTCAGATTAAATAACCAAAACCATGCCTAAATCTCAGATTTTTTTGAGATTCTTGAAACTACTGATTTAGTTAAAGTCATCACACAAATACATCTTTCCACCTGGATTTGTATTCTAAAGCACAGCACCAGAGAAGAGCATGAGAGATAACCAAGATCTTGACAGTGTTGTGTTTTGAAACAAATCAAAATTTAACTTCAATTTAGATCAGAATTTTGTGGCTTGAACATCTCCCTGGATGGGATACTTTGTAGATCTTCAGCTCTATCTTACTGAAAGGTGCTGATGTGTGGCCTGGTGAATTTTCTGTGGCAAAGTGATCTCTGTTAGACTTACCCACTTGCAAAGAAGGCTTCTGCTATCCTAATGTAGCTGTATTTGCTGAGGCCTTTGGAGAATCTGTTTGTCTAGGGAAGAGACTTGCAAGTTCAAGGAAAGATCACCTTGCCACTGAAAAGGTTGTCAAGGGGCAGCTGAACATTCAAACTGTGAGCGACAGATGACTATATCACAAAGATCACCCTTGCAGAAGTATCACTGTGGTGCAAAAAGTTACAAGGGTGTTAGAGGAAGGAGTGTCTCCAAAGGACAAGAGAAAGAAGCTGGCAAAAAAGAGAAAGAAGCTGGCAAAAAAAGTAGATAAGGAAACAGGCTTTTCTGTTCATCCTAAGAAATGACTAAAAATACTCGCACTAGTCATAGGTATAGAAAGCTAATGGATATCTAATGGAAAGCTATTACTTCTTAGGTTCTTGGAAATCAGTCATTTTTATTTCTTATATATATATTTTTTTTTCCATTAGATTTGTGATTGCAGTCAGTGAGGCTTCATAGTTGTAGCTGGCAGAAGAGAGGTATTGGCATTTGGGGGCCAAATCTAGAAGTCCTTACCTAGGCAAACAAAGACAGGATTTGATTCAAGGTGGATACAAAGGTCAAGCAATGATTATTTTGCTGTTCAGTGTAGTATTTGTTCCCTTGTATCCAGGCTTGCACAGTTCCTCACTCTAGTGGTTTCTGCCTAAACAAAAAGAAAACAAGCTTGTGCTAGTTGTTAAAATTCCTTCATGCCTTATGAAGATATTATGCTAGTTGCTTTTTGGGGCTGAACTAGATGTTTTCAGTTAAACTAGGGAAAACACGTCAGAATTCAGTTATAATCATGAAGTGCCCAATTCAGGTTTGTCCAAATATTCATTAAACATTTTGAGCCTTCCAACTATCTATGGACACACCTGCAAACAAACTGATGCCAATTTACATTTGCTTTGCTACGTTGCCATGAAAGCATCATAGCACTATGGTTTTAAGTCTAAAATTCCAGTTCCAGTAAAAAGTCACGGAGAGGGCACCCAACATGAATCCCTGCACACCAGAACTGTTCCATTTCCCACGTGCTAGCTCTGTTGTGTTCATAGGAAACACATTTCTTTTGTATTCTGTACACATTTGCTCCCATAAAGAGAACAAAACCTGTTTGCCTGGAGTCTGGCAGCATTTCTTCAAGGCTGCTAGTCCTCCATTCAAGTCCCATACTAGTGAACTATTTTCTCCATATAAACCATGCGAAGTCCCATATCTGATTTTAAGCTTGCCCAACATGAGAGACAAGTTGTTCAGACACTCAACTCAAAGAAGGAAGCACCACATCAGTCTGTCCCAACCACCTATTGAGATAGTGATACTGATGGGATTCAAAGTGAGCACATCCAGTCTCCCATTGATGGGAAAGGATTTAAAATAGTACAGTAGAAATTTGTGTGAAATAAGAGGGTTATAAGGGGAAATAAACTTACATGTTTAAAAGCTCCTGAAGAAACAGTATGAACTGCCACAGTCCTTGTGATGTTACCTAAACATTCACAAAAAATTTCCAGTGATGGCCTATCTTCCAATGAAGTTTATGGATATTCAAACTCAGCAGTGATTCCATATCATCTTATCTCTATATAAAAAACACAAAGTGCATTGCAACACTTTGGTAAAGGAATGGTACTCTAGGTAGCTATGTTCTGTACATTACTTTAACTTCTTCATACTAACAATTTGAAGAACTTAATAGTCACCATTACTAGAGTGGAAAATTTAATGGTACTGGTTAAATTAGCTATCTTCATGAAACTTAACAATACTTTTATTATTAAATGTTTCATAACATAAATATATCTACTATAAATGAATCTATATATGATCAACTACAGGGCACAGAATTTTTCCAGTCTTGATGTATTAGTTTTTCTGAAACTAAGTTAGACAAAATAAATGCAGTACTTTGGAGTGTTACTATTTGCATATTATAGCTAATTAGCAAGCACAATAACATCATCCTAGGGGAAAGGTCCACTGGCAACTTAATTCATTATCTTCTATTATCGTGTATCATGTTAAAATGACAAGCATCTTATGCTGTATAAGTCATCACGATTTTAATTAATATATCCAAACCTGATATAAGCATATGTGCTAGTTTTGTCCATGCTGAGTCCTCCTCAATTCTTGTACGTAGGTGCCTCTTCAAAGTGTTTTTCCATGTTCATTTGCTTAGAAACATAAGACAAATACAGCTTTAAATGGTTTTAATGAAAGTATTAATTATATGAAAAGCTCAAAATTATTTTGGTAACCACCATAGTTGCCACTGAAATATATATTTCAGGAAACAGCCGAGGAGTTTTGATATGTGTATGACTGTGATAGTAAATCGACTTGCTTGCTGTCTGCTATGCTGAATGCATCCTTCTGAGAGAAAGGCTCACCCACCCACCCAGCCATACGCTCCCCAGGCTTTCAGTGCAGTTTGTAACCAAGGGGGGAGAGGTGAGGGAGCAGCCCCCCCGCAGCAGCAGCCAGCTGTGCTGGCCAGGGTTGCACAGAGAAGAGCAGGAGTAGCAGGATGGTCCCTTTGCTGCGCCAAGGCACCCATTGCTTCCTTTGCTTTTGTGCCCCAAACACACAGTGATCTAATTTATGACATGAAATACTAAATCAGTCTTTCACTAACTTGAACTACCTTAGTCAGCTAGAACATTTCTTCATTACACAGGTACCATATGCAGTCACAGCAGGGGCTTCACTCCTTACTTGCACAATTCCTGTTCTGGCCGAAAGGAATGTCATCCAGTGGTAGTCAGTACCTGGTACCAGCCATCAACAAGTAGAATCCCTCTAATGAATCCCTCTAATCCTATATTCTGGAGACATTTGCAAGCTTGCTGAAGCATTGCAAATAGACGGTACAGTTCCACACAGCATTTCCACACGCCATATGACCCCACTGTCATATCCTACAAACAAAAAACAATTTAATTTTAGAAGAAGGAAGGAACCTGATTCCACCATTAAATGTTAGGCTTCATTTTGTGTTCAGTGCCAGACGCCACCACCTGACTCCACCAGAAAGTTTCCATCTGAGCCCAGTGAAACCAGGGATTTTGCTTCAGGAATCATTCATTATCATGATAAATCATTTGCAAAACAAAAAACCACAAGTGCTCCCTGCATTTCTGGCCTTCAGCCTCAGCATTTATTTAGCCCAGGGTATAGTTTCATGTTGTAAAAAAGGTTTGTCTTTTGTTCTGCCTCAAACAATACCTCACTGTGTTAAATGAGACCTGCATGTGAGAAAAAAAACCTGCAGAATTAGTCACTTCCATTTCTCTTACCTCTCTGTTTATCCATCAAGAAATTATTTGATAGCTGAATATCTAAATGCTGCTGAACTCCAAGTACTTATTGTGATATATTGTTTTAAAGTAGAATTTTCATAAACATTCAGCCCTGGCCTAACTTGCTTTCACTGACATTGAAGGGATTTGGACTTTTAAGTCACTCTCAGCTGTATCAAGAAAAGGATTTAGAAAAAATACACAGTATTGCCATGTCTTTCTGCAGTCCCTTTTAAGTTATGACCCTCTTACTAATAGTATCAGCTTCTTTTTTTCTTTTCCTTTGCTGCCAGTGCCTCTGTATTGCCCTTGCCCTCTCACAGAGCCTGCAGCCTCATCGGCCCAGCCCTTGCCTCGGCAACACAGGGAGCAGGGAAGGCCAGCAGCAAACTAGGTGGCAACTGCAAGAGGTAGCCTTGGGAAATGTTGGGGGGAGAGATATGACATGAATGCTGCTTGCCCAAGGGACTTACGCACATTTTTCTACCTTGGGATTCCCAGCTGGAAGTTGTCTCCTAGAGTTAAGCACTAAGCAAATCTTTCCTCTCCAAACCAAGCCAAAGGTCCCCCCCTTTCTTTCCGATACTCATGATCAGAAGACATCCACAAGATGTGCCAGATTTACCTGGAGAAACTTGCTATTTCTCACTTTCAGAAAGCTGCCCCAGTTGCCAGGCTATAGCCTTATTAGATTTCCCATATCTTGGTTGCTCCAGCCACTGGCCTGCCACCAAATCCCACCTTTGGTATTTTTGCTGCCTTAGGTAGATGAAAGCCACGTAGTCCATAAATCTAAAAAGAGCTGTAGCATGAGCTGGACACACAGTTACTTACCACTGTCGTGACCTGGGTAGTCCCAACCATACCGAGAGGCAGTTTGGCACCCGAAGGGCTGGTGGAAGATGGAGCTGTGAGGACTTTAAGTACAAAGTTAGGTGGCAGCAGAGCAGAGGTTTTAAGTATCTAATTTTATATTTAGGCATTTCAGTTAGCAAACAGCATACTACAGCACAGCCACAGTATAACATACATAGCGATGTCCATACTAACCTTAAACACACCAGTTTAAGCACCAGAATGGCAAGAACAGGCAGCAGTGTAAATTATTCAGTGCTGTTCTATCTGCATGACTTTGGTACCAAGCTGACACGATTGAGCCTCTATCATTACTTCTTCATCATTACTACATTCATCATGCAAGATAGCACTGTGTACTGGTACGCGAGGAATTCACACCTCCATTTGTCTGTGCAGCCATAACTTTATGCCTAACATTTTACTTCTGAATTAGGTAATGTGGAAGCTTCACCAAACCTTCTGTTTTTAAAAATGCCAGTCAACACATCATCGTCAACATCAAAATCAACTGTGAAATGTAATACTAAAAAGTTATGGATCTGATTTTATCAAATGAAATTAATGGAACAATATAAAGTAAATGCTAAGACTTCCATATGTAATTAAGCATTTTGCTCAAGGTCCAGACTATTTTAATCTTTAGCTTTTAAAAGTATTTTTAATCATGAATTGGAAGGTAAAAGAATTAATACACCTTTTAGTATCAATTTCTGCATACAAGACTGAGCAAGCAGGACAGCGTACTCTTTAATGTGACCACTTTTTCAGAATAGACATTAACGGAGGCTTTTTCATGCACAGTTGATTTTGTATAAACTGATTGACACCTTTGGGGGTCGTCTTTCCACTGACTCATAATTTTGCTCACTCTTGAAAAAAGCCTTCTGCACAGCCAGTATTCTCTAGTTAAAGCTGAAAATTCAACTCATCATATTTACACAATAAAAAAAAAAATCCATTCTGCGTTGTTTTTAATTGCAAATCCTACTCAGGGGACCAATTCTCCTGCTTAGGAGGCAGCCCTGCGCCTTCTACTAGAGAACCAACTGCAGTCAATTATGGTAATGAAATGTCAATAAATATAAAAATTTAATACAGCCTGCTCTTGGTGAGTGGCAGATGAGGACTTGCCTCCCAGACAAATTTGCTGGTGCTGCAAATATTAAATGCACCTGAAAGAGTAGCAGGTTGCCTGAGAGCTCTCCAGTAGAGGGATGGTGGGAGATCCAGACATCTACTGGGTTTTTCCATTATGGCATAATCGCTGCACTAAGGCCACTGATATTCTTGACATCCAGACATCTTAACTTCTTATTATGAAGTGAATAGCGTATTTCCCCCACAAACTGGAACCTCAGTGAGGGATTTTGAGCTTTTTTCCCCCTTGACAATTACAAGAGGGAAATTAAGTTGTGAAAGTTGATATTTATATGTGACCGGTTTCTCAATATGAAGTAGTTGAATCATGACACTATATTAAACTGCTCTTTGAGTAAAAAGTATTTCAGTTATGTTACTTCTTTCTTCTTATTATTGATATAAGTGTATATATTTATATATAAAGAAATATGTATATGTGTGTGTATGGAGAGAGAGAGAGAAGGAGAGAACTAACAGATCAGTTAGAAACTAGTTTATGAAAGATGGTTTGGCTGGGATTTCCAAAGGCTAGGTCCTAGTTTTGTCACAGATTTCTTTGGCCCTGACTAAGTGATTTAATGTCACTACTTCAGTTTTCTCAGGTGTAAAAGACAGCAATAATACCTACCTCACAGGATACTTAAGCATAATCCATTGACTTAATTGAAACATAAGCACAACTTTAAATGCTTTACGGAGTAGGAACAGTGTTATTCTTAACATCCATACAAAAAGCCTAACTTCATTTTTCTTGTACAGTTGCCTTCAGTTTTCTTGGGAGCACTAAGAATATATATAAATAAAACGTCTTATCAAAAGTCAGTAAACTATTGATTATATTAAGGTCATCACTAGGAGAAGTTGGTTTTAGTTCCTTTCAATCATCTATTTATCTAACTTTCCTGGCTGAAATTTTGTTCAAGTTTAAAATCTTTCAGGTTTTTTTCTTGCTTTACTGCTGTTTATACTTGAGCAAAATAATTTAAATCTTTTTAAAATCAAAAAAACAAATTTGAAAATACATGTTCCTTAACAGTTATTAAAAAAACCAGGTTTTAAGAGATCAGTGCCTGGAAAAACAAAATTTTGCAGTATTGGTCTGTTTCCTCTGATCATACCTGGCTGTTCTTTATTAACTACTTCATTATGGGAGACCTTAAAGATGGGATCAGAGCACCGATACCTTTAAACACATCATTAACCCAAAGTGTGCATTTACCATCGTGCTTTGTCTCAGTTAAGAGCCAGACTTCACTTACGTGTGCTTACATGAAGTATGGTTAGTAATTTCCCTGTTGTTACGGAGGCTCCTAAAAGAGAAAGGTGTTTTTAATGTTAGAGCCATCAGGCAAGAAAAGAATTTTTTAGAATGTGTCAATAACCTGTTCAGACCTCAGTCGGTTGGCCAGGCGCGGTTCAACACAGGAGCCAGCAACACACCTGGCCATTTTCATGGGACAGCAGCACTTGCAGGGGATATGTAACACACACTGATGAAAACAGGGCTGAGCTGAAGGCATTTCGGCTGAAGCAGTTGCTCAGATCACCCCGGTTCCCGATACACCAGCTACACCCTGCTCCCCGCTGCTGCTGCTGCACGGGAGCTGCCCGGTCTCACAGCCGCCAGCCCTGTCTCGGAGCCAGCCCACCCCAGCCCCAGCCCTTCACCTTTGCATCACGGCGTTCCCGTAGGCTGTGGTACCCAAGCACTTCTCCACTGGTCACCATCACCTGGCAAAGCGTGCTCATCTTCAGAGTGGCAGAGGCTGGTATGGCCATCTGCATGGAAATGTCCCCTTAACAGGACTGGCATTAGCCAGAGAAGTTTCAGCATGCAAGCAGTAGGGAGGTTGCCCAAGATTCAAGGATCACCCAGGGGTGTGTCAGCTATGACAGGCTTTGAGTATGCTTTGCTTGTCAATATTACCTTTTTTAATACGGTATATTAATTCCAGCTTTCTGTTGGATCTCTATATAAAAAGTGTTAATTAGGAAAGCTCATAGACGGGTCAGCCTTCCCTGAGAACACACAGGCGTCACATCAAGGGCAGCAGACCCCCAGAGCAGTCCTGCTTTTTTTCTACACCCCAGGGAAAGTAATTTTGTGCCGTGCAGTTGCTGCTCGGGACAATGCAAGCGCAGCTGGCCCGTGTCACGCACCTGCCCGCTCCTCCTTCGCTAGCAGGGGAGGACTTGCCAGAACGAGTCCGTTGGAACCAACTCCAACAAATACCAGGATTTTGTTTAGCTAAGGAGAACAGAAACCACCCACACAATACCTCTGTTTCCTGTGGGAATACACCGACATTTCTGGGCTTGAATAGATGTTTCTGGCCAAGTTATGGACACCAGACTGTTTCCCATGAATACCGTTATGTTCCGCTGGACTAATACACCCAACATAGGTGCAAAGCTCACTTCATCAGTCTGTCTTCACAGGATCATACAATTATAAGGAGAACAAGAGACACCAAGTGAATAAAACAAACTGATATGGGGCACAGCTACCAGAGTCCTAAGCAGTTGTCATATATAAAGCTTCTAAAAAAGCTAATGCAGAAAAACCAGCATTCACACTGATGAGACGTACCATTAAGATATATGGTTTAATAATATTTTCAATGTATACTGTTGTGCTAAAATAGGTTTGTATATAAAATCATCTTGACTTGATAACATCATTAACTTGAGAGTGATTCTTTTATCCAGGAGTATCCTGGTTGTATGTGACTGCTTGAAACATTCAAAAGCAGTTCTGCGAGCGTGACAACCAGACAGAACTACAATTCTCTTTTACAGGTGGATTATTCTGTAATAGCTTCCCAAGCTGGAGCCACCCTCAACAATCTTATGAGCCATGCACAAGAACTAGTAGCAAAGCTTCGTTCCCTGCAGTTTGATCTGCGAGAATTTGTATGTCTCAAATTCCTGGTGCTGTTTAGTTTAGGTAGGTACACTCTACTCCTCATACCTTACTTAATAGTGTTGTTGTTTTTTTTCTAAAACCATTGAAAATATTTTGCTTCTCTTAATTTTTTCCTGAAAAACATGATTGTGAAATATATTTAATGAGGTTCACAGTAATCCAAGGATTATTTTGTAATTATCACTTGCAGGAAAATTATGTATAAGGATCAAAAGTAGGTTTCTATGGAAACGACTCCTAAAACCTCTGGAATTACAAGCTTTCTCTATTTCTGTATGTGATGTCTGAATATTCCAGAACAAGGATAAAATTCTATTAGAAATTCTAGAGAACAGTGGAAAATACGGTTTGCCATGTTTTTCTAGGATATTGGATATAGTTATGTAAAGCAGATGGAGTGGGGATATGGTTGAAATATCCCTCTTTTTCGAAAGCATCTGTGGTAAGTATAAACAATCTTCTTTGCATATGATGGCTGTCACATCATAACCCATAAATCAGGAATGTATCTCATAGTTTTTAAAAAGTGAAAGGAACTCTTAAAGTGCAAATTAACGATAATGGCTTTATGACAGATCTGGCCAGGAAATAACCTTTAAAGGGAAGATTGTTTTGTACTAGTGGAGAGGGCATAGAATGGGAAAGATACCTATGCAAGACAAATTAGTTAAACCAGTGCCCTCCAATAAATCAGTCAAGAAAAATCACCGGTGCCAGGAATAAAAAAAGGCTTAGGGAGATGGATTCCTATTGACTTCATAGGAAGAGATTTTTCAGGTTTGCACTTTGTTGACTTAATAAAGCTGGTTTAAATAAACTCTGGCCAAGTGAATTTTCTGTTTACTGGCAAACAGTTGAAAGGAGAGACTTAAAAACATAAATAAGGTCAAATCCAGCCATACCTCCATAGCCAAAGCTCCTGTCTTACTCAAAAGGTGTTCTGTCTACAAAGAGAGTGAACAGTTGAGCCAAGCACAACGACGAAAGAAATATCAGCAGTGGTGACGTTTAGTAAGGTTTTTCTTTAATCTTCAGCTTTTAAAAAAATCTTCTGTAAATGAACAAATTTCTACAAAAAAATTATTATAATACAATTTCAATTAGACTAAAAGGAACAGTTTTGGTTACACTGTAAAGCATCAATTACTGTCTTAAACTTGTCCCTCCGCGTGGTGTTTATAGAATTTGAACCTGCTTTGGAAAACTTTAGATGAAGCTCTCTTTAAATACAGGGTGCATAAGAGGTTAATACTTCAGCAGTATAGGAGACAGAACATGTAGGAAAAAAAATAAGAATAATTTTAAAAATTAGAACGATGCTAACAGAATCAACTGTTACAAATTTCGTACATTCTGAATCCTAGGAAGAGATGATGGAGTTCCCTGGTAACTATTAACTTTTTGTATTCAGGACTTTGTCGCTTTCCACATCTTAGATTCAGAGAAGGAAAAGCGAGCCATCTGTCTCAGAAATTATGCTCTATGAATTAATCTGATGAATAACAAGAATTCAGATTTCCTAATAAGTAGGTTTTTCAGTCATTAGACGTGGCACAGAAACATCTGAAGACCCTGTACCTTTCCTCTGGTAAAATATTTAGAAAATTCATCTCAGTTCGGTGATATTTTAAATCAACTGAATAAGTGAAGTGCATTTGGAAATTTCTCACATTTAGGTGGCCTTTTCATTGGCTCTTCTAGTACTTTGCATTGATTTAGGAATCATTCTTACACCTTTAGTACTTCTAATTCTGCCAGGTGCTGTGCTCAACTTCTGCAGCAGGTGGGCAGGAATACCTTACACACTTGTACCAAGCCAGGTTACCCAGTTTTTTCTCTTATTTATGTTACTATAAAAAGAGCCAATTCTGCTGCTAAAAGGAGCCTTGTAGTCATATCATTTGCATATAAAAGTGAGTAGCTAAGAAAGGTTCAACACCTTTGAAACTGATTAGTTCATTATTTAGCATACTACGTAACTCCATTTGCTAATAGCCAAAGCTAGATCTTACTCTGCAAAGAGTAAAATGTAAAGATGTTACCACTTGACCCACAGGACTGAGGCAAATAGTTCATGAGAATAATGACAAAACTGAAGTGAAAAACATAGATACCCTTTCCAGCTAAGTACTTAAGTTTGTGCCCCAAAGTATGAATGAATCGTCTGGCTGAAGTTAGTAAGACGACTCATATCCTAAAAGCGAGTGAGGTTTTTGAAGACATTGAAGTGCCTAACAATGCTGGTAGACATTCAGCAGGGCTGTCAAAACTCACTAAGCATCAAATTCTACATAAATAACTAGGACCAATTATTGTACCTAAGTATCTAGGCGCATTTGACACATACCTACATCTCTTAGGCACGCCAACAGAACACTGGTCTTAATGCCAAAAATGTATCGCTTAAAAAAATATTTCAAAAACCTCAGCTGGCTCTTGTTGAAAATCTGTTCCTCTAATGTTTAATGGAATAAAAAGCACTTCAAGACATACCAGCCTTTTTACATTTCTAAGGATGTTCGCACCAGTGTTAACCAAACCAATAAAACCTTATGGTATTGTTCTTTAGTATAGTGCTTGGTTGAAAAATAAATGTCTAATATAAAGCCTCTCAAAGGCAACACAAAGTCAATAATCCACAGAATTAATTTATTGAGAAAAAGCTGTTTGGTTTTTATAACTGTACAGATACAAGGCTGCCTTGTAAAGCTATTTGTTATTCATGGCTGTACCATACTGTCTGTCTCTTCACAAGATGGCAATCTCCTTCAGGGCAAAGAATTTTGTCTCTGCCTTTTTTCCTAACATTTCAGAAGTGATTATCGTAGTAAACTAACAGTAAAATAGTGTTCAAAATCCAAAGCACTTACAATAATTTTTCAAAATGCAATTAAATCATATCAGTTTTGCTTGCTAGATTTTAAATGAGAGAGGTAGTTGTTCATTATCCACTCATCAAAGGTTCCAAAGGGTTTATACAGGAAAATGCTTTTGATTGATGGTAGCATTAAAGAAAATGCTGTTGAAGCTTAGCGAGATGCATATTTATTGTAGCCTTTGCAGCTAGCAGTGCACAACTGTTCCTGCAGTCATACCGCATAAACCTACTCCACCCGGGCAGCACAGGAGCTCAGCTCCTTTCTCCAGTGGCCATCTGCTCCCATCTGACCAACACTGCCAAGAACATAACAACACAGCTGACTCAGCAATTGTTCAATAAGCCAGAATAGTTTGGTAACTAAGTGTGACATCTATATAGTAAATATATGTTCTATATAATATTAATATATGTAGAGTTAGATAACTTTTAAATTCCCTCCATCAGTTATAAAAAGCAAGTGTCTTTACAGCTAGGTAGTTCTTTCCTCTCTGTACATAAAAGTCTCCTTTCCTGTCCACGTATCTTCCTACTTCAGTGATTGTCTGTCTGTCTACCCTCAGTGGTTCCTCATGGCATCCTTCAGAGTCCAGTCACTGCCAATCTCTGGAGAGGAGCAAGTCCATCACACCCAATTATTCTCAGCAGATAACCAGTTCAGCTGAATCAGTCCTTCAGCTCTTATGCTCCCACAAGTTAAAAAGCCAGAGAACAAATCAGCATAATCATCACAATAACACTGGAGGTTACCATCTTGTGCATGGTTCGGACTCAGCTGCATTTTAGATTAACAAGAGCCCTGACTCATAAGGACATTAAAGCACCAGCAGAGACCACTTCCTTCACAGCTTCACTGCACCATCAATGGTCAGTCAATTACTCTGTTAAGACATAGGAAGTTCGAGCTAAATTTAAATTCCATCACATTACATGATCTACAGATCTACTAGACTAGTCCATCAGGTTTCCCTTAAAGGATTACAATCTTTCCGTGAGCCGGTCCTCTGTGGCAATTCCCTCACTGTGTACCTCATCACTACACATAAACAAATGTATGTTGCTTTCCTCTCTCACTGCACACCAGAACAGCATTGCACGAATCAACCAGTCTAACTGACAACTGTGATCACAGTAAAGCAAATAGAAACAGGTCTTGTGATCAAAATTGCCCTTCACAGTTTTGCTTGTGTAGTCTGGTATAACTGCTAAGCTATCTTCTAGTCGCTTCTTCCTCTTCTTGATCTCTGATGGACGTGTCTGAATCCTATACCAACATCTGTCTTTGCTGCAAATGATACACTAGATGCTGACTGAATGTTTTATTTGAAGATGAGCTGGACTTCTGAAGCCAAAGCATTTTATTGCAAAGGAGCAATCCATCTACCAGCATGATTTATTTGAAACAAGTCTTCTGTTTAGGTGGCCTAGAAATAGCAATTTCTGTTATCAATCTCCATTTCAATTATCTTGAGCTATTAGCTTGCTTTAAAGTAAATCAGGACACCAGTTCTGGCAGCAATTATCCTTACCAACCTTTCTTTCACTGAGGTTTACATCGTATTTGCAAACCCCCAAACATGCCTGTTTGTGGGGGGATCATTCCTGTGTTTTCACATATAGAGGTATTCCCCTCTTAATTCCAAATAAGGGAGTGAAGGTAATCAACATACCAAACCACAATTTAGCTCAGGTATATCAGCCATTTTTTCCCCACGATCTGAAGATAGGCAGTTAGAAAAATCAGTAGCTCAAGATATGCAAACCTGGATTTTCTTGACTACTTAGTTGCATTTGACAGGTTTCTTTCAAGCAAAAAGAACCAAGACAGAGACATGACAATTCAGCAATTATAATCACACAGTTGATGGAAAGTTAAGGACCAGGGACATGTTGCAAAGCTGGGAAAGAAGAAAGAAATCTTTGACAGACCTGAGTGTTAAACTTACTTTTAACACGACTTCTGCAGGTTTTATTTTTATGAAACTCATGTCCAAAACATGGAAAGAGCACATCTGAGAAAGATGCTGATCACATAGCTATCTAACTGTTTATCAAATTTGCTACTAAATGAGAGTCAACATACCTGGCTTTCCCAAAGCTAGGCAAATTGAGGATAATGCAATTTATTTACCCTAATCCCAGAGTAATAATACACCTAATTTTTCTACAGCACATCACCAGTATAGTCCACAGTACACTTCATCAAAAAGTAGGCCTAAAAATAAATACAAATAGTTTCCTTGTCTTTAATAATTGCTGGCTTGAGTCAAGATACACTACATATAGAAAAAGCAAATGTCTCAGTTTATCAGCCTCTTTGAATTTTCATTACCAAATTTGACATTAGTTTGGAAATTCCTTTTTTTGTCATAAATCAGGATTAGGTATTAAAAAATCCCCCACCACCCCACATCTACTATTTAATTATCTAATTCCAGGGCTGAAATAGATTGGCATGCTCCACTGGGATGGATTTTGACCTCACTAAAGCCAAAGAGAATTTTGCACTGTTTTTACCAGAGCCAAAATTTGTCTCACTGTTTCTTTGATTTGCTTCCTATCACAGAATAAAGTTCAGCTCAATTTTTCAGCAATTACATTTGCTAAATGACTAAATTTAAATGGTATTTGAAGAACCAAATGAGTGCCTTACATGGGATACTATCTATCATCTTCTGAAACTACACGCCACTTCATTTTGCCATCTGGTAGCTTTACAGACTGTTCATTTAACCTGAAATCAGCCATTGTTTTCTCTTTACCAAAACTTCCCATTTGTCCTGCTAGTTTTTATTATCTGAACTCAGCAAGGATGATTTGTCAAACCTCCCATCAGAGCAGTTTGTAAAGTGAAATGCCAATAGGAAGAAAGTTAGACATCATTTGACCCATGTCCAGGCACTCGTCTGCCTGTGGAGCTAAATGCTAGACTAGGCAGCAGCTGACTGGTACTGCTCCCTTATCATTGTCAAGACACAGATAAATGTACTTCATTTAAGAAATGAAGGCTTTATCAATGGACAAATAATTGCAGAGCCACTATTGATCTCACATCTCACTTAACATGAGACAAGAGGGTCCTGTAGAAATGGTAAACATTTAATCTCTGTGGATGGCAAACAATGGGCTTTGCTTAAACAAAAAAACAACAAAAAAAAACAAATAAAAAACCCCAAACCAAACAAAAAAAGGACTCCGTTGTCAAACAAACCACAGCCTTTCTTAAGCGTTCAGCAGAAATCCATCTGCATCTGCCACCCTCCATTCCTGTTTCTGGTGAATAAGAAGAATATTAGCAAATTAATCTTTCCTTGTTTTTAGTCTCCCTGAAATGTCAAAGCTGAGATGGGAGGAGGTGTTGGAGGTACTGAGCTCCACCATGTGCGCTTTTGGAAAAGAAATCTGTATGTTAAGGTCTTCATTGCAGATGAAACAGGTTGAAATGGAGCATTTTTGATGCAGACTCTGCCCTTACAACTCACAGGACTAGAAGGAGCTTCCTGCAAACATGCACCCAGGAGCAGCAGCACAAAGCCTGCCTGTGCTCTATTTCACCTGATTCCAGCAACTCACATCAATGCAGTTAGGAGACACTATGGAGCTGAAAAAAAAAAAAATTAAAATTAGCTATTGCACTTCTTAATATATTTTATGTAACATCATTGTTCTATCAGATTTACAGGCTAGCCAGAATCGTGCCTCAGTGAGCTTGCAGTCTAAATGTACAGAAAAGATAAGAAAAAATGCAGCAGCAAACAATGATGAAACATGGGGCAGTGCATAGTTTCACTTGTACATTTTTTGCTGAGGGTTTAATTTGGATGGATCATGTATGCAGAAAGGAAAATAAGTGTATGAGCATCAAGTGGAAGTAATATAACAAAGAATATTGATTAAATTTTGGTAGCAGTATGTATGATGCTTAAGGGCACATAAACAAAAAGAACAGGAGAATGAAAAGAAGGAATTAGTGAGGCAGGAGGTTTTGTCAGACCGAAAGGAAAACACGAAACAAGACAGGAAAATTAGACAAGAACCAATTCACACAGGATTATAGACACCTAAGAGTAATACAAACATAAAGGCATAACCCAGCAAATTTTGGCATGTAGCTCTTTGTTGCAGCCTTCCTAATAACCCCATTATATGTTCAACAAATATGGATCTGCCTTTTACACTCTCTGTTTAAAAAGACTGCACTAGCTCTTCAAAGCACAGTCCACTAAACATGGGAACTTACTAAGAACAAGAATTACCCAAAAAGCTTCTTCCTCCCATCATTCTGATATTTTAGTATCAGAACAAAAATAATTAAACTAGCAGGTAACTGGCTCCAAACACAAGAGTTCATTCTTGAACACAGCATATTATCCAGCTCTGGTACTCCTTGCTCCAAGATGTAGAGGATGCTGACAGTTTTTGTAGTTATCAAAGTCATCTAGAGAACTTAATGGATGGAAAATCTATTGAAAGCTATGAAATATAAAAAATGTTACTTCTAGCTGTTGCTAACCTCCAGCTGCTGGAGCCTGAGCAACTGCTCCTGGGCAGTATCGCTCCATGCTTTTTTTTGTTCTTGCACTCTTCCCTAGAGCATCTGCTCCTGGTCACTGCCAAAGATGGGATGGTGGCCTAGATGACCCAAAGTGCCAGCATGGTCACTCATGCTCTCAGTGGGTAGGTGAGAGCCATTTGTAGTTTTCAGGGGCTCTGTTTTCCTTCCTGTAAAATGGGCCTAGTAGTTCTTTGGCAGGGTACCAGGAAGCTCACAGATAACACTACTTTGTCTTCACAAAGAACCTTCAGCCCCAGGATCTGAAGTAGGTGCTGTGAATTTGAAGCAAAAATTATCACATGGCAGTCTTCCTTGGCAAGGCAACACAAGCTGGTAGTGGAGCACTTACCCAGGGACAGACTTTTCATCACAAATGTGTTCATTTCTTACTGACAGTGACAAACAGTACTTAGGGTTTAACGCAGTCATCTTCAAAAGGGTCATTCTAGCCATTTTCAGTTTTGGTAGTTTTTAAATATGCAACTACTTCTATACTTGTTTTTTGTATATCTGTTATTTATAATACACATTTATAACTGGACTGTTATTATGAGGTAGTTTTATTAATTCCATTGAAGTTTTCTTAAATTCATCCATTCTGTTACCCAAGTGTACTTGTAAGACTGCACCTGGTAAACACCAGTAAGTGCACGGTCGAGGGGTTCTGTATGATTGGCATTCAGCCAGGGCTTTCAGGCTTCCCCACATTACATTTGAATTTAGGAAAATACTTACTGCATACTTGTCAAATTCAGGCTCATATCTCAACCCTAATGTCTAACCGCAATGAGCATCGGAGGATAATACTGGCAAAGAAACATTTCCTAAACTTTATGTAATCATTTGGAATTCAGGAAGGATCGATTAGTATTCAGGAGATGTGACTGCTCAATATTTATACCATAGAGACTTGGCAGAAGCAAATAATGGTACATAAAGCTGATGCTTGTCTTAATTAAATGCAGTATAATAGGTGTTGGGGATTTTTTTTCTTAGTGAAGAGAGCAGTTTAGCAGTGACCAGATATAACTCATTCTGAAGTTCAGAGTTTAAAACTAATCAATACGTATTTATAACAAGGGAGGGACTGAGTATAATTTATTATTAGCTGACAGCTGACTAATAGATAAAACCAAGATTTATTTAAGTACGTTTTTCCACATACTAATTTATCACAAAATATTTCCCCCCTTTGATTCTTCATTATTTTTTGCTGTACTAACAGTATTTCAAACAGACTTTTGGGGATGAACATCTCATCTACAGATAGGCTGGGAATGAAACCAGAGAACATAGAATGAGACATCTAGCTAGGACAATACTTTCACTGTGACAAACTTATTAATAGTAACATTTCCTAATTTTATGATTAGAAATCCTTAATGGCAGGTGATATTTTAAAATACTCCTTTAAAGTATATAATCTATGTATGTGATGATGAACAGGTGTTGACTGGCAGACAACGCACGGGTGACAGGCACAATTCCAGCACACCTACAGCCCAGACTTGTCTCAAATGTCATAGAAAAAAGTTTTCAGAGGGGATATGAAGAAGGTGGGTAAAGAGATATGGCATATTAAGCATGGAAGTCAGAGGAGAGAAAGCAGAAAAGTACTTGGTCTGTAAAGGTGGGAAATTAAGATGGCATTGCCAGACTTCTCAGTGGGGCCCAGTGACAGGACAAGGGGCAATGGGCACAAACTGAAGCATAAGAGGTTTCAGCTGAATATGAGGAAGAACTTCACTTTGAGGGTGACAGAGCACTGGAACAGGCTGCCCAGGGCGGGTGTGGAGTCTTCTTTCTTTGGAGATATTCAAAACCCACCTGGATGATGTCCTGTGCAACCTGCTCTAGGTGAACCTCCTTTAGCAGGAAGGTTGGACTAGATGATCTCCCGAGGTCCCTTCCAACCCTTGTCCTTCTGTGATTCTGTGATCGCGGGCAAGTCAGAGGCAGGAGGTGACCTTGTGACACTGAATGCCTGATGATAGGTAAGGAAGGAACAACTACAAGACCTTGAAAGTGAACCCAATTTATGTCTGATGTAACAGCGAAAAGGGAAGATGCAAAAAGACAGGGAAGCAATGAGCTCGGAAGGGTATCTTGGCAGCACCATTTGCCAAGGCCAAAGGAAGAAATGCTGTGGTAACTGATGTGCAATATGATGAGGCAATGGCTCCTGTGCACACCCCATGGAAGTCAATGAGAACACATTTGCAGGCTTAGCTATGCAATATTAGTTTGGGATTAATTATATTAGAAGTAGACAAATTTAAAGGTGAAGGTCACTGTCTTTTGGATGACCTCATCTCTGGGTATAATGGAGGTTCTGTTTCTTGAAATCTGGAGTCAAGATGACTGTTTCTCTAAATTATTATGATACAGCTCAATCAAAAGTTATAAACTTGATGTCCACCTGCTGGATGGAGATCTATGGCTTGCATTGAGCAAAAGGCTGAAGGAGGTAACAGTCATGATTATTCAGGTCCTTTTCTTGTCCCCAAATCAGTGAAAGTAAATTTCATAGGCAAGAAGTTTAAATTTATGATGAGTCTTCTAATTTCACAGCTTTTACAAACTTTTCTCCATTTGCTAAGTTCAAATTTGATAACTTCTGATGTGAGCAATTGTTGGCACTCTTATATAGTCCCTCTCTGCTGCATGTCCCACATTGCCTTGGAAACTAAGGATAAATCTCTTATTAGAGAAGATGAGGGCCAGGAGAACAGTTAAATAGTCAGGCTGCTCCTGGAACATTTCACTCTTCTCTGGGTCTCAAGCAAAGCAGCCAGGCTACTCCACTCTGCCACTAGAAGAGCTATTCCACTTTTCTACTTTAATCCTCTGGGAAAGTAAAGCAAATGAATATGGACAAAACCTCATTTCAGAATCATCTCGTGAGGCATGTTCTCCTTTCATGGAGTCAGCATCACCCAACAGAGAAATCGACCCTTGTCTCTAATTCTGCTTCTGACTCCATTACTGGCTGTGGAGCTTTGAAGTCTCTTAAACGATATCTCAACTACCCTATCTGGTAAATGGAAACAATAGTTCTCTGTCTTTCTAAATAGTGGTGAAATCCAGGGTATTAAAGATACTATGCAAGGTACAACCAAATTAGAACAACATCATTTGAAATATCTACAGATATCATAAGAAAAACCATTGTTAAAAGGAATCTAATTTAAAATACCTTGAATAGATTTTGAGAAAATTTTATCCCTTCCTTTATAAATTACTCAACATGAAAGTAAATCCTTGCTGTATTTTCATACTGGGGTCTAAAACTTTGGAAAAAAAAAAGAAAATTCATCTTTTGAGAGACTATTTTTAGAAGTGAATTTTAGCATTTTAGCACATGCAGGACAAAGTGAATTTTCTTTTGCCCCATTCTTTTATTTCTCTGCTTTTTCTGATTTCTGTATAGAGAAACAAAAGCAAAGACATATTCCCTTCACTTTATCTGTCAAAATACTTAGCCAAGCCAAACAATTAAAAATCAGTCCTTAAATTTATTACAGATGCTAAATGATGATGTATGGAGTGACGACTTTCATAAACAACCATTTGCTCCTGGAACACTGTTTCAGTGAGCTGGCAGTTTTTAGTCCAGCTTCCCATGCAGATTCCACACATCATGCAAGCAGTAGGAAAAAAAGTAGGACAGTGTCTATCTTACAGGTATCTATCTTAATGAAACCTCCAATCAATTATTTTTGTGACAAAACCACCTAATATAAAAGGAATAAAATACAAATGCTGGGGCTATAAGTTATAGTTAAGAATTAAACCGGTATTTTTAATAAATAAATATTTAATCATTCATCTCTACCCTGAGTGTAGGAGTTGTGAATGATAAACTTCTTGCAGGAATCCCAGAGATAGCCTTCTGTTTCACGGTTGATTGAGTTTTTTTTAATAAACTACACTAAATTATACAGGAAATTTAATAATCACTGTTGATTTGTCCTGATTTTATGTCACAAACCACAATGACTGTTGTGAATTCATCTCTCATGTAACTGTTGAGTACAATGGCATTATTTGAGGCATGAATTTGATCCAATCTGATCATTACTGGTTTACGTTGTCTGCTTGTCTGACAGCTGCAAACCATGGAAAAAAAGATTAACTGTCTTCAGCAAGTACTTTTTCTTTTCATGGTTTTTTTTTCTAAAATGCATATTTTAGAGGTTTTGAAATAACAATAGGATTAGATGCTTGAGAGAAAATTAGGTCATATATTTGTTAGATACAAATCTCGCAAGTAATTAGAAACATGGGTATCAAGCAATATTTGTATTCCGTACTGCTGCCTTTGTGCAGAGACAGTGGGGATTTCAGAATAACCAAATCAGTGTGCTCTGCACTTTTTACCTCTCTAATATGTTTATAGAATACTAGTAAGTATGGCTTTTAAACAGCTCCTGTAAAGGGGAAAAATTACCTGCACATAACCCACATTTACATGTGTCTCTACTTTTGGAATACTTTTACAATTTGTGTCCCAGTTTTAATACACATTTTAGATGTTTAAGGTGCAAGTTTGATGATTTATGTATGTAACAGAGGAAGTATGGGATTATACAGAATTTTTTTAGCTGCTATTGGTGTGGTATTTTAGCTGCAGAAGTGTTTAACATGAGCGGCTGCTTTTGTTAGCCAAGTTTTCCAACATAACATGGGAATAAATGGCTATATATTAAGGTATAGATAAATGAATGAAAATCCTTGATCTTGGAGCCAGTAAGACCACCATATAGTTTTAATTTGAACATGTGCTTAAATGCTTCACTGAATGAGGAACATGCTAAAGGAATATAATGGCTAAATTCACTTTGCAGTTGTAACAGACAACTTACTAAATACTTTTTATACCAGAATGGATAGACTAAAAACTGCTCCTCATGTATTTCTAGTTAAAAACACACACTGCAGAGGCTCTTACCTGAAAGTTTATTTATGGGTGACTGTCGGCCATTTGATGGAGAAACATTGTAGACTATGCCAAATTCCCCTCTTTCTCTTATCCTTTAGCTGCTTGTGCAAGATTGGACACTGGAAGAGAAATTAAAGCAATGGCTGTCTCTGAGGGACTTAATATAGAGAGGTGAAATACTGTAAGGAAACAATGAGAAGAAGTGGCAGGAGAATTAAACAGGAGGCTGGGGGGAAAGAAAGGATCTGCAAGAGTGATGGGAGAAGAGTGGCAGAGAACAGGATATCTGGGCAGAGCAGGAGCCAGGAGCGGTTGATGAAAATGAGGGACAGCGGTGATGTGGATCAGAGGAATAGAGAGAGATCGGAGGGCTTGAGATAGGAAAGGAGTCAAGAAAACAGGGGGAAAAGGCCAGGAAGGAAAGAGAAACCATGGAACTGTGATCAAAGCCAAGCCAGAGGTGGAGAGGGAGGAAATAGAAGCAAACAGGAAAGAAACAATGAAGGAAAATTCAGAAACAAACTTTATGGCCCAGCCTTGAACGCAGCTGTGATCATGAATTGGGAGGCAGAAGGGGACTGTGCAGAAATACTCT
>NW_009259308.1:1182939-1184002 GCF_000687185.1 Egretta garzetta
TGTCCCGATGACTTCTGCTGGCAGGAAAGGGGAGGAGGTGAAAACTGCAACCCCTTTGACTCTGGCAAAGCTGCTACTGAGATTGGATGTAACTCTCAGAGCAGGGGTTCCCTGCATGGGACAAACTGAAAGACCCAAAACAGTCCATGTGGCTTGCAAAAGTTTAATCTGCGTATGGCCATCCTGCTAAGGATATTTTGAGAGTTCTTCTTTATAAGATTACTCAAAGATTAATAAGGCAAATCCTACATTTAACATCATCTCCAGTACTGGGAGGGTTTGATGTGTATTATAAACATATTGCACAACACCTCTGCTTGCCAGGTGAAGGAAAGTCTCATCTCAAGAAAGAGAAAGATGTCAACATCCGAATGGGAATGACACTGCAACAGCATCTTTCTCTCAGCACCAAAAATAGAGATCAGTGGACTGCTCAGGACAAGACAGACAATGCTATCCAGTCTTTCACAGGGGGAAAATACATAGCCCAGGCAGAATAAATCATACAGATGTTCTTCAAGCCCAGCCTGGGGCAGGCTGGATGGGTGGTATCTTGAGAAAGTCCTTTCTTCTTGTCTAAGTCCATCTCTTCTGGGAGGCATTTGGCTTTAGAGAATGGAGTAACCAGCAAGGTTGAAAAGGGCAGGTATCAGACTTGCATCCCCTAAATCATAGAATCATAGAAACGTTTAGGTTGGAAAAGACCTTTAAGATCATCAAGTCCAACCGTTAACCTAACCCTGCCATTCCACCACTAAACCGTATAATCATAGAATTGTTTAGGTTGGAAAAGACCTTTAAGACCTAAAGAAGTGCTAGAAAACAACATTGCAGGCTGAAAATCTTCTTTCAGAGAGGAACATTGGTAAGAGGTTACTGTGGGAGCGGTGCCATCTAGACTGCACACTGTGCTCCAGCTGGCCAGCTCTTACCCGCGTTTCTTCCTCCCTTTCTGTTTCGAGAAGGGGAAAAAAGACCCTCGCAATTAATTAAAACCATAGATAAAACTACCAGAAATGAGCCAGGGAGTAAAGAGGGAACAAAGCAATTAAGAACATTCCTG
>NW_009259308.1:1184027-1184372 GCF_000687185.1 Egretta garzetta
AAAATTCAGAGATCGTTGTGCCCCTCAAAAACACGGCAGAGAGAAGCAGACACTTAAAAGAGCTTTCAATTACTTACGTGCCTTTGGGTCCCTTTCAGGGTGCCGTGGAACTGGAAACAGCCACTGTAAATGTATCTTCTCTGCATTTGCCTTTCTTAACAAAACAGCTCCAATATTTTGATCTCAAGAATAATCAGCTCTTTTGCGTTTCCTTTTCAACTAACTGCAGACTTTTGCAAGTTAAAAATTAATGACAACTTCTCTTTTTTTTAAAAAAAAAAAACCCAACCTTCTGTGCTCTTTTCTGAAAAAAAAAATATCTTTTTCCTTCCACCGTTAAGTATT
>NW_009259308.1:1184392-1252417 GCF_000687185.1 Egretta garzetta
TTTCCCTCTCCTTCTGCAGTAACACACAAAACGAATTCCACCACAACAAAACAACCTGGCTCGTGGAAACCATTATTTTGAAGATGAAACATTGTGTTGTGTCCTTTACCACTATTACGGGCAGTCAGTCTGTTAGAACATATTGGGCGATTATAGGCTAGTCTTTTCAGAGAAAGCCATGGGTTTCAAGTTAGCAGTAACCATCTATCAATTCTTGAGATTATGCCATGATTTACTGTCACAGCATCATGTATCCTCTGATTTTCTGCCTCCTGTGAAACATTGTGCTTTCCTTTTCTATTGATGTATCAACTATAATAGTTACAAGCAGCTACAGAAAAATCAATAGCGAACTTTCATTACTGTGCACATAAAGAGCACCATGCTGTGAGAGCACCTAGCTGTTAAATAGTCACCAGCAGTAAGGTGCACTATAAATGTCTGTTATTTTGGTCTAAATGAAGAATGTCTGAATTTGAAACATCAAATATCGAGGAATTTTGACACCACTGGATTCCATGTCAAGTTGTTCCAGTATGTGATTTTTTTTTTCTAGGTGTCGGGCTTGATTTGTCTTTTCTAAGCTGCGATCTGTGTATTTTTTTAAACCTGAAGCTGACACAGGAAATTAATACCAAAATAAATAAATTCTTGCTCGGCTGTGCTTAACTGTAAGCTCATTAAGTTTGGTTGGACAGAAGTGGTAAGAATTGTGCTAATCTCTGTTGAGCTGGTCTATATCTTACTAGTCAAAGTAAGCTGACTTTGATTAAGGTGAACAGACCAATAATCTCTGTGTTAAACACACAGAATAGAGCTGAAAGAGGGACTACGGTGTTATGGCAGACTCAGAAGTGCTCTTAGGACTGCACACTAGGAAAAGCACCGAGTTGCTTTTCAATGCACAGTTTGGAAAAAAGAGTATAATTTTTGGTTTAAACGAATTTATTTGCTTCTGGGAACATACTAACTTCCAATTAGTAAATATAAACAAAGAATGGCAAAAGCAACAGTAAACGTGTGAGTGTATTGCCTTTTCTCCAGCAGTCGGGTAGGAGTTCCTGCAGGGCGCGTGGGCAATTCTGCTGCAGGAGTTAGTGGCTACCTTGGCATTTTGAGACTGTGGTGATTTACAGCTATAAATGCACTGTTTGTTGCTGAATACCTTAGATTTGAAAGCCTATGCATTCCTGTGAGACGAGGATGCACATGTGTGCTGACATGAATTGCATCCTGCCAAATGCATATCCCACTGTCTGCCGTGGCCGCAAGGTTACAGGAAAGCACTATTTCTTGGCCTGGGCATAACTTCAGAAAAATTAACCTTTAAAGAAATCCAGTTTGCTTTTGCAACTTTCATAGTACTAACTAACATGTCCAGAGGAGAGTAACAAAGCTGGTGAGGGGTCTGGAGCACAAGTCATACGAGGAGCGGCTGAGGAAACTGGGGTGGTTTAGTCTGGAGAAGAGGAGGCTGAGGGGAGACCTGATCGCCCTCTACAACTCCCTGACAGGAGGCTGTAGTGAGGTGGGGGTCGGCCTCTTCTCCCTGGTAACAGATGATAGGATGAGGAGGAATGGTTTGAAGCTGCGCCAGGGCAGGTTTAGGCTAGACATTAGGAAAAACTTCTTCACAGAAAGGGTTGTCAGGCTCTGGAATGGGCTGCCCAGGGAGGTGATAGAGTCCTCATCACTGGAGGTATTTAAAAGAAGGATAGATGAGGTGCTTAGGGACATGGTTTAGTGGTGGGATGACAGGGTAAGGTTAAAGGTTGGACTCGATGATCTTAAAGGTCTTTTTCAACCAAAGTGAAGTGCTTCTATGATTCTATGATTCTATGAACTCATATAACTTCTACCATAAAATGAAAAACAGAACAGAAATTTCATTCCGAGTGGCAATTCACATTCCTGTCTGTAAAAAAATATCTACAGGTGGGGAAACACCCCTGCTTGAAGAGTACAGTGAGACCTGGCTAGAACCGACTTTAATCCAATGAGTGTTGATTTTGGTGGAGGTGGATCTAGAATTAAAAATCATTCCAGATCCTAAGCAAATCCACAATTTAATTCAATAAAGCACGAGGGACTTGGCAGAGCATCACCGAGACCCTGTGAGCATGTATGCCACTGGTGGGGTGAGCTTGGCCAGGGCAGGAACAGTGCAAACGTCAGTTTGCAGGAGGCTGAGCTCCCTCATGTTCCCAAGCCCCTCTGCAGACCATCCCAGCAGATCCTGTGCAGTGCCGGAGGCGCGCTCACTTCCCTCAACTGGCATGTGGCATCAGGGGACCAGAAGTACCTCTGCCCTTGTGCAGGGAACATGAGTTTTTTGGCACTGCATTAGGGGCAGCTCCAGCCAGAGACTAATGGGGATCTGGAGCCCCTTAGTTCATGCTCCTCATGTTAAGCTTATGACTATGTTCTCTATGGAAACATCTCATCCATATATGACCAAACATTCGAGTCTGAGCTGAGCAGTGAGCACAAATTTGGGGTTTACCTGACTTATTTCTGCTATTCCTTACCAAGCAATTGAAATGTTAAAAAATGTCCTGAAGTGCTACCTTATCTGAGAGCCTCCAGTCCTTTCTGAGCAGGGCTTCTGTCAACAAATCAGAGGTAGCTGAGAAATAAAACAGTCTTCTAAGAGCCTCATATTTGAAATGCAGGTGTAAGAATATTTCCTCTATTCCACACTTCTCTATCCTATCTGTTTAACTGATGAGTAGCCATGTTGCCAGAGGGACTTTTATTCAGGTGGGCTTGTCTTTGGCTTTTGTATTTGTATGTTTAAAAGTGTAAACAACGAGGACAAAGAACAGTGGTACACACACCAAAGTCTTTGGGAAAAGAGTCCAAAGGCTAACACACATCTGGGTGCCGCTCCAGCATCTGCTGCATGCCAGCACTGATGCTTGCAGAGTGGCAGGGTAGTTGCAGATGTCCCCATTTGGGTGTCTGTCACTCTCATTTGCCAAACTGCTTCCACGACTAAGCACAGACGTATGTCACAGTAAAAAATGAAATCTGCAACTTCCACTCAGAAGAAACAATATGCTTTGAAAGACTGCAGCAGAAAATTACTTACTTAAGTTGTGTTTACTGTCCATGAAAGCAAGACTGAGAGTATAGGAGAAGAAAGTGTTTCTGTTGTCCACCCCTAGCAGGAGGCCCGATGGCCTGGGCCAGCCAGGAGGACAGTGGGGACAGGGCAAGAGCTGTCACTCAGTGAGGAGCACACATGCACAGTGCATTACATTTAAGCAAATTCATGGGCTGTTGCAGTCAGGCATGCTAATGATCTGATGACCGATACATGCATGGATATGATGGGACCAAACTCATTGGCGCTTTTCATCTAAGCCAGCAAATTTTTTGTCAATGATGATTTGAGAGTGAACTGAAACAGCATCTGAGAAACAACAGCTTTGATGTACCACCAGTGGTCTTGTGAGCTGTCTGCATTTCCATTTACATAATAAATAATTGTAGCTGCCCAAAGTAGAGTCCACCTTTTCTAAATAATAATAGTAAAATTCAAATTTTTGGCTGAGTTGCATATTTGTTTCTACTGCAGTTCTACTGTAATGCTTTCAGCATTGAGCAATTAAATGAATGCTTTATATTATTTCAACACAATTATATCATAAAATAGTTCTTTGAGTGATTTCCACTTCCCATATCTTACACAGGCAGAGGTGATTATCTTTTTCATGTTCTATCTAAACTAAAATCAGCTTCTGCTAATACAACTTAGTTCAGTTAAAAAAAAACCTGCTAGTGCAAATATTGGCACATAAAACTAGTAAAATCATGTCTTTAAAAGTCTCAAAAAAGAGGAAAAATAGTTTTCTGAAATCAATATGTCCAAAAGATGATTGGGTGATTGTCTCATGCCAAGACTTGTCTCAAAATAGTGCAAAAGGCTTAAAACTCTGAATTATTTGTCAATTACATTGTCAGGAAGTCGTAGTAGCTTATCGTACCTCTTAGATCAACATACCACTCCAACACCTCTGCTTAACTATATTTCCTTCTTTTAAAAGAGAATATATTGTAATAATTTTTGCTCCCATGGGACTTTGGATCTCAATAAAAGGATAAAGGCAAACAAAATCCACCAAGAAATAAAAAAGTGGTATGAAGTTCTACCCTTATCTGGAAACCACTATAATGGTATAACTGGATGGTCTAATATTTTTAAGCAAGTTCAAAAAAGTTTGAAATATAATAATTAAATGCAAATACAGTCCTGATCCCAAAGACCAGAAGAATGCCTTTAAGCTAGTATTTATAACAAGAGCTATTCGACTGAGCTCTCTTGTAAATTTTATCATACCTGAGGCAGTTTTCCTCAGTCGATTAGCTGGAAAGCTGAATATATCCTGAGGCAAACCAGACATCTAGTACAGGCTAAATTCAACTACTGGAGCTTAAATTTGGCTTAATATATCCCCACTTGGATCTGCCTGTTTAATTCTCTTTCATATGATAACGTTGGTTTATTCATAGTCTGGACTTGCCACCTGAACAAACTGTACCTCATATCTTATTCTAATGGAATAAGAAAACTTTGCAAAAACCACAAAAGTTCCTGACTGAAAATCAAATGCAAATTTGGGATTAAAAACTGTTTTGTAAAGTGACTACAAGATTAGTACAGAGAGATTTTTCCCCTAAGGAGTACTGCTTTTTATGATCATGCATTTTTTATACTCTGCAGAGACAGATGGGCTTTATAAAAGGATACAGACTGCTACTCAAAAGGGTTTCAGTGGCAGCTGCACTTCTGTGTTTTAACCTCAGTAAAAATTTATATTCAATATTTTTCCAGAAAATATTTATATTTCTTCTTTTAGGACTATATCTCACCCCTTGGTGTAGTTCCAGTGGCAGCAGTGGAAATACTTCTGAGATTAATCTGGTCCATTATTCCTATTTTAAACAGTACTTGAGTAGTAGAGGGATAGAAAGGGAAAGGATAGATAATGTGCAAGTTTCTCATGAATGCAATAAATGAAATTATTCAGAAAAGTTGCAAATGTCTAAGCAAAAGCAAATCTTTCTAAAATTTTCATTCCTTTTTTTCTAAACATTCAGCTGCGTCTTATAGAATGTTTCATAGAATGTTTTGGGTTGGAGGGGACCACTAGAGGTCATCGAGTCCAACCCCCTATTATTAGCTATTATTATTATTAGCTAAATAATAGATTGTTTCTTGCTCCTCTCTACATTATACCACACTGCACTGTCTATTATTGCAAGTTGCATATAACACCCTTTCTGCCTCAGTTCATAACTTCAAGGATTCTGTATGATGTCCCTATCACCATTCCCAGGAACTTCATAAATATTTATGACATCTTAAACTATTCAGACCCTACAAATTGTAGACATTGACAGCCAGTTCCCTTAAAACACCAACAATCCTGTATTGTTCATGTGCTATTGAAGATTAAAATGATGTTTCAGAAATTAAGTGGGGAAACTATTTGATTCAATAAATTTGCTATTTATTCTAATTTTTTTAGCTCTTATCAGAAGCCTAGTTTCTGCTTTTATCAAATGTGATACTTTTCTCTGGTAACTGTAAGCGTGATATAAACTAGTGCTATGGCTGTAGATTTGTCTGCATTTAAGCATATATATATTTTGAAGCCTGCTGATAGCATGATAATTAACATACTAGTTTTCTTATCTATGCTTATTCCAACTGAATATTCAGAAGACAAAACATTTCTAGCCCAAACTATAATATGAACCTGGGATTAGGTGAGAAAAATGAGTTTTGACTCACGTTCTTTCTCAGTTTATCTGTGAGACCTTCACTAAGTCACTTCTGCCCCAGTTTATCAACGCGTGCCGGCATACAAATATGACCATGGCTCCACAGGATAGTGGTTACACAATTTTTTCCTGGAAAAGAGAGACTTAGATTGAGACATTTTTTCTAGAATTGATCTGTCATTTACCTTAAGTGGTCACTAGATCAAATATACAAGCAAACCTGGAAGCAAGAACCAGAAACCCATGTCAGCCCAGGCAGGTTCCCTTACCATCAGCCTACAATGTCAGGCTATAAATTTGGGCTTAAATTTGTATCACCTAGGGATACTTTTTTCAGTGCAGCAGAGCTTCAATCAAAAGATTGGAGCACACCTTCATGGAGAACAGCCTGTAGCTAGCAATAGCTGAGACCACCCACTGGCATGGTAGGAGACTCCAGTTGTTCGGGGAATTTCCTTGAAGACACAACAGAGCAAGTGCTGCTCAAATTCCTGTTCCTTTGTCATGGCTTCAAAGAAAACAGCAGCTACTTTTTTATGTGGAACCTAATCCTATGAGTGAACGCTAAGCATGGATTAAAATACCTACAGAATAAGCCTTCAGGCAATAGACAGGCTGCCCTCAATCCCAGACGAGCAAGAGACAAGCAACATGTTGCATTGCTCACCCAAAGCAGGAGCAAGTCTGGGACATGAGCAGGGGCATAACTCCAGGCATGGATGAAGCTTTAGAAAGTGAAAGTGAGGTGGTACCGGAGTTTAGGCTTGGCTAAGGTGAAGCGCCAGCAGTAGAATCACTGCCTGGGACTTGGTGCCTGTGGTCTGCCCTGGCATCTTCTAGGCTGGGCCACAGTTTCATCAACCAGCCATCCCAGCTAACTCTCCACACCCCTGGCTGTGTGGCTGTGCCTTGCCTTGCTTTTCCCTCGCAGGTCTCAGTGAGAAACACTGGGCTTTATTTAAGGGTGTAGCTGGCTGTGGACTTCGGGCCAGAACTTGTGAGCAGCTCTTCCTCCAAAGAAGCCTGGCAGGATCTTGTTTTATTGTGTTTCAATGACCACCATATCACGTATGCCTCATTTGCAAGTAATAAGGATGTTGGTTCCTGGGGTGCCAGGACAAGAAGTGGGTGGAGATTTTGTTTAACTTTCAAGTCAGTAAATTCAGCGTGAGCTGTTGAAAGTCATGCTGTTTTATTTACCCGAGTGATGACTCAGTAATTACACCAGTCAAAGATTCGAGACATCAGATTAGGATTTGTCCTTTGTCTTTACTGGAACGGCAAGAAAAGAAATAACTGAAATTTAGTAAAATAATTTCACAGCTGCACAAGGAGAGGAAACCAGCTTATTTCCCCATATCTCCTTTTCCACTGCAGAGCTAACAGTAGCACAAGCAATTATAAAATTCATCACAAAAGTCAATAAGCACAGTTCTTAACAGACATTAGGAGATTATATTTTGGGTAAGAATCTGTCCTTTTACAATCTTTTTTGAATGGAAAGAAATGCTTCAATATTTTAAATAATACTAGAAAGAAGCTTACCACTATAAAACACCACCAAAATATGTTAAAGCTGAGTCTGAGTTGTTCTGAAATAAACCAAAGGTCCATCAAGATTGAATACTGAGGGGACGAAATAGGATTCAGACTAAGAATTGCAGCTTGTTCTCTCATAAGCATTCTTGCTTTAAAAATATATATATCATTTTGCCCAGTACTTAGGTGTGAATGAAATACATTGCTATAGAAGAATTTAATCAAGATTTTCAAAACAATGTGCCCATTATCTGGTGTTATGTTCAACTGAAAATGAAAATTACTTTATGACCCCAATAAACAGTCAGAGATCGATCGTTGCAGGTAGCTTAACCGCTGCCAAAAAAGAATCCTTCTAAAGACAGGAAAAGTTTTCTACACATTCAGTTTGGACTTGGGAGTCTTAAGAAAATAAAAGTGGTTTCTGTTATAATATAAAGGTTTTTCAAGGTTTGGAAAGCGCTAAATATAACACCTTACCACTGATTAACAAATCCATCTATCAAAAATTGTTTCCCATGACTTCTAAGTAAATAATATTCAGCACAACCCTGCTGTAATAAAACTGAGGGGAATTTTGCAGTAAGGAGCTTATCTTTACCATAAATCTTCCTTCATTATAGCATTTTGTCTGTCAAGAAGGCTTAGCTATAGAATAGCATACATCTGCCTTCATGACAGATGTGCTATATGGAACCGCTGTTGTTGCCATTAGTTTCAATGAAGGAGAATTGTGGGTAATTTTCAGAGATTGGCACTTTATCAACCATTACTGCTCTCACCGTCAAAAAATTTTTTATCGCGTGTCAAAATCTACCTGTGTTTTAAGTCCCGTAACCCAGAGGGTTTGCAAGGCTAGCAGAAAGCAAGCAAAGAAACTAGGAAAAAGCTGTATTTAAATAGAGGAAGGTTTGGTAACATCACCTCCATCCTGGATAGTCCCCCCTTCTTTGAACCATTCTGGGGAAAAACCTTCATCATAATTAACATCTTCAAGGTCAAACAGGAATTAGCCTCACAACAAAGCCCCTGATGGGAACCCCAACTTCGGGCTGAGGAAGCACGCTGTAGCTTTCCCTGATAAAACAGCGTGGTTCTAAGCGGATGCAATGCGCCTCATTAGGCTATGCAGTCTGGCTGGAAAGAACAGACAGACCTCTTGGATGATGAGCCTGAAGGCCATCCTGGCCAAAAATACCACCACTAGAGTCTGGGAGACATCATATGTTACCTAGACATTTAACAGTCATTCCAAAGAGCTACTAAGCTTTGGGACTGGTTCAGTTTTAATAAAGCCCTTAAATGATGGGGCTCATCAGCCCATTCAGGGTGAGGAAGCTCAACCCTGGGCTGGCATCAAGTCCTATTGCTTGGAGTATCTGTAAGACTGTTTCCAGCCTTATGAAAGCGAGAAATTTCTCCCCATGGAGAGCCTAAACACAACCTTATTTCACCCTTGCGATACCAGGACTTGCGATGGTGTAAATGCAGAGAGGCAGCCGAGCTGCAGTGCGTGCACGCACCTTTTTGTGGCTTCATGTAGAAAGAGTATCTGATAAAAGATGCGAGCAGTAAAATTTAACCAGCTTTCTTTGGGGAATATTTACGCTGCTCCTAAGGAGTTACTATTTTTCAAATTTAAATCTCTCATTCTGTTTCATTTTTCTTTTCAAAATTCCCAGACCAAGGGAAGCTCTCTACAGATTAGTAGATCACCAGATCTTCAGTATTTCATGTTTGGAATATGAGAGGGAGAAAATCTCTCTGAAACCTAAATATTTTCCCCCTCTAAAGACCAGACCCATTTTTGGGGAAAATATGCAAAAGTGTTCTCCTCAGGCTGAATATTGTATGCAGTTTCAGCTTAATGCGCAGCTTTATAGCAGATGTAGAAAATAATCAAAATGGGGGGATTTCTGGGAATACTGGCAGATCTTTACTGTTACCGCAGAGCAGATCCTGACACACTATAATACTGTTTTTGTCTTAATCGTCAAAAGTAAGCTATAGAGAACAAAAATTCTTTGTTTGACAGAAAAGCAATTGCTATTTCTTGTAAAACATATAATATATTCCAGAAGACCTAAGGGTTTACTTTCCAATAAGGATAGAAAAAGATGTGCGCCCCACTGTGAGCTCACAGTAAGGCTGTTTCATGTAAAAAGTTGGTAATTAGTCCCTGAGTGAATAAAGTAGAAGAGATAAGAGACTGATACTTACTGTAGCAACACAAAACACTTTTTCTAGCTGCTAGGATTTAAAGGGTGTGTGGGTGGGAGGGGGGGACCTATTCCTACTCATTTAATTTACAAGCTTCTAAACCTCGGAAAATGATTTCTTGCATTAAGCTTAAACATGTGTACTTTAAATTGTTACTAACTGATGTAAAGATTGATAAGAGACATTCCAATTCTAAAAAGCAGACAGGACCAAAGAATTACGTGAAAGTGGAAAAGGCTGTTGTGCTGTACACACCAGTGGCAGCTTTCACGCTCGTTGCACACCGTTGCCTTCAGCAGACTTGCACCAGCACTGCTTGATGTTTCACCAAGTTAACTCATTAGCATTCAAAGGACCGTTATCAGAAAGGAAATACTTGGAAAACTAAATCACGTACCTTTAGCCAGAGTTATATAATAAAACCCAAGAACAAAAACAAGCCCAAAGCACAGGAAAACCATCTACTCAGAAACCAAAGTTATTATTTAATAACATTCCTATCACTATTGGCTAAATACTAAGTACCAGAAGTGAAAACTGTATAGCATTTCTTGTTCTACCTGCGGAACTTGGAGCTACTGGAAATAACTTAATATTCACATGTTTTTCTTTGTTCGTTATTCATCTTTATTAGAGCTAGAGTTTGTGATTCTCTCTCAAAAATAACTCCATCATTTATATTGCAACTCTGTGTCCAGCAAACCTCTTTTTTAACAGTATATAAAGTACCACAGGAGAGCTTGAGACAACAGTGGAGCTTTGCACAGTGCCCTCAGCACATACCCTTTGACTTCTCTCTCTGGTCAGTTTGTTGCGTTTGCTTTACTGCAGCATTTATTGTTAATGTACATGAGATGAGAGCACTTGGCAAAAGTCATATCCAAACCCCTTGGTTATTTCATGAAGACTCGCTCCAAAATACATAACTGGTCATGAGGTTGCCCCTACACCCCCACTATTATGGCTGCAGACCTGGAGAGATCTACACACAGATGAATTGTGTAGTGATGCCCTAAACTGTAATTATTTGGACTATGAGTATCTGATTCAGAACAGAAAAAGTCAGGAAAATTCTACGTATTGTCACTGGTTAACTAATAACATCTTGTTTACAAGCACTGAGCCTCGCCACAAATATCGAGAATTTGTGTAGAGGAAATACATTAAAAGTCTGTCCTCAGGCTGGATGTGGTATAGAAGCCCCAGAACTACTTTTTGTTTGCTGTTAGGGTAAATTGGACTTGTTTTTATATCTGACGTCAGTGCTTATGTTGCCACACGTGAGTATTTAAAGAACTGTCCACTGAGATAAGAAAAAAACCAACACAGACCTTCTTCACCCGTAGTTCTGCAGCTTCCATCCAATTCAGCCTGGCCACGTAGCTGACAAGTGTATAGGAACACACAGGTACACCTACTGCCAGAAGCCACCAGTCCTGTATAGGGGGGTAATATAGATAAAATATTATGCCTCCTTTTGACTTGGAGTATGCTATCAATACAGCTGAAGACAGAATGCATCTATATAAAACATGCATCAAATTCACCACTTTTGCAGGAAAATACAGGACATTTGCAAGTCTCAGATTTTGTTTCTTCTTGGCCTTTGTAAAAATTGACTTTGTGATGTTGCCAATAAATACATATTCCATGCAGTAACATTTAGACAGACAGCAAAAAGGAGAATGAACCTGGTTTTCCAAGAAGTCAGCACAAGTTAATCTCACAGTATGATTCAAAACAGACAGAGAGCAACTGAGAGATTCCCCTTGAATTTAAAGGGGGCTCAATCAGCTGACAGTTTCCAAAAATTCCTGATGTTTAAAGTTATTTTTAACTGGGAAAACCAAGTTCAAAATACTGATTCTGAAATCATTATACATTTTATCTTGTTGTTTAACAGTTTAATCTCCAGCATAGTCCCTGCTTTCTGTGAGAATTTCTTATGTTCTAACAATTCATTCACGATTGCATTTTGCATCTGAAAGCAACCTATTTAAAATAATTGTAATAGTTGATACTATTACTTTCTTAACTCTGTAAAAATATGATTAGAACACCCAATTTTTAAACCAGGTTACACTTGCTACAATATACCTTGGGAGTTTTATATAGGTACATAAAATAATAACCAGATGTATTTTGTGTGAGAAATATCTCCAGTGTAATACATGAAAATACGATTATCCAAAGATCTCCGGACACACTGGCTAAAAGACTTCGGACAAATGAGTTTGAATAGCTAAGGGACCAGGCAGAGCAGCTTTGAAGTTTCCAGTTGTCCTCACTCTGGATAATGCAAAGTTCAGACGATTCTTGTTGGACAGCCGTCATAATTTAAGTATCACTAGCGAGTTCCTGAAGCCAGCTAGCAAAATTCAGACAGAGGTCGTGTCCCCAGTTCCCAAACAAGCAGCACAAATCCGGGAGCCACTTGCTTCATTTCCACAGTGAAACTGGGACAGGAAAGACGTGGTCAGGAATGACCACAGCAGGGGAACACTCACCCCAGCTCATGCAAGAGTGAAGCTAAAAGGCAGCCGGCAGCCAGCACGCTCCAGAGAGGCTCTTGCTCAAAGCCTGTAACACGGGCCCTGGAGGCTGTGCGTGCTACCCCGTGCTGCCATTGGGATCCTTGGTATCCTTCCTATCCTCTTGTCCTGAAGAAAATGTTTGCCTCCTCCAATCATTTCCCTCGTGTTCCAGCACATGGTTATGTACAGGAACCAATATTTGCTCTATTTAAAGCACTTCTAGGAAAAGGTGCAGTGAGACTCAACTTACACAGGCTGCTGATGGATTGAGGGACCAACGTGTGTTCCTGTTTTGCAAAGGAAAACACTCATTTCCCCTCCAATCAAAGGCTGGCATTTACAATGAACCAAATTCTGCCAAATTCCCCATCTCCTGTGCTCCAAGAACATCCACAGAAGAGCAGATTTCTCTTTATTCAAAGTGAATTAGCAGCAAAGTTGTGCTCAGTATCACCGTGCTTTAGCACTACAAGAAACTGCATTAGGGTACTCTGCTGATGGTATAAATGATCAAACACCAACCAAAACAAGTTCTCCTAGTATGAACACTTTGATCGCTTCACTCTTTCTGCATTATAGCAGCACTCTAATTGGCAAGCTTTAGAATAACTTCTCCTTTCTCCAGACATGTTGAAAGACGACACCATCAGAGTAATTTTTACACAGGGAAGCAAATAATGAGGAGTTAATATACTGGCATTTATCTCTGCCCAGCGTTTCCAGAGCTTGAACCTGCTGTATAGAAACAGAAGATAATCAAACAGAGACAGAGTGAACAAACTGTACCTGCCTTACTGATGTAAATGCCCCTGTTGTCCAATACCAAAAAAAAAAATCAGTGTTGGATTTCAGAAACCATATTCAGGTTAAAGGGCACCATTCTTATCTGGTATTCCACCCAAAGGACAATGATTTCATTTTATAAAGATCATTAGTCAGTGAAATATATATTTTAGAGAGTTTCTAGTAGGGAAGATTATTTTGGCAGTCACTGGAGTGTACCAGATGGTTCATTAACATAGGCTAGACAAGTCAAAGGCTTTCAGAATCATTTAGAAAATGTCAAACAGAAACAAGAACCCTGTCACTTTTTATTAGAATTAACTACATCATACCCTGGACACAGATTTCACCTTGGGTCAGAAAAATTAATACAGAATTATATGAATTGTGTAACATACTAGGTTAAAGATAGGGCTTCCTCTTGGGACTCATTTGCCAGCAATATATTATGGTCTTCTACTTTAGGAATCCTCAACCTTTCTTTTTGTAAGCTATGAAAAGAGCTGACCTTGCTCAGACTCCATTGGTGTCTAATTGATTTGAGGTATATGCAGAATTTCAACAAGACACTCCGCTAAAGCTCTTTTGTGATCTTTTTCCCAGGAAAGTTGGCAAAAGGGTTCACTGAATATTCAGCAGCTTGTAAAGTATGCTTTTGTCAGGAGGAAAAAAAAAAAATCCATTTAGTGAAACACTGCCTTCATAAACAGGAATTAAAATGCAACTGAATTCTTGTTACTGTTTTTTTTTATTATCATTCAGATGTCAAAAATCTTGAGAACTTCCAGCTTGTGGAAGGTGTTCAGGAACAAGTGAATGCTGCTCTGCTGGACTACACAATGTGTAATTACCCACAGCAAACAGACAAATTTGGGCAGCTCCTCCTGCGACTACCAGAAATCCGGGCCATCAGTATGCAGGCCGAAGAATACCTCTACTACAAACACCTGAACGGGGATGTGCCGTGTAATAACCTTCTCATTGAAATGCTGCATGCAAAGAGAGCATAAATTATACCCATTAGAGCTTCTGCTTTCAAGGAAAAAAAAATATTCTGAACTGCTCCAAGCAACACTAATTAAAATGTGGTTTTAAGACTTTGCAAAATGGTATAATAATCAAATACTAATAGTAAATAAGTGATGTATCAGGGTATTTGTATTGCAAACTGTGAATCATATGCTACACACCCCCAAAGGAATCTATATAGGACTTTATCCTGGAATGAAGTGAACTTACCAAGTGGATACTATCACCAATGTCAACATGAAAAAGGACAGAATGATTCTTGTATATTTAACTCTTCTGATTGCCAATATGAAGAAACTTAAGAGAAAAAAACTGATCTGTATTATCAAGCTAAGATAGTGGGGAATTTGAGTGCACTAAATTCCTTCCACCGTATAGCAGGACTTCTAAAACAGTTATAATAGGTGCAAAACTGCATCTATAGCATCTTCTGTCATCCTTCCAAGGACCCAACACTTACTTCTTCTGTGATAAATGATGTGGCATCCATTCAACAATCTGTAAGAGAGAGCTGGCGTAGGCCACGTGCTATGTAGTGTCGCCACCAAATCCTAAGAGGCTGGTTTTGACTGCCCGTCTCTCAGGCCTGCAAATCGCTAATAGGAAGAGTCTGTTATCCAGTTAGCTTGGCATTCTTACTATGTTCTGAAGTTTGTTTTGTCACGTGTTCATGTTGTTCTATCAGGCAGTATCCCTCTTCTACTACTGTTATAGGATAGCTATGAAATAGCTAAAATAAATACTCCAAAACAAATGAGCCAATTCAACTATATACTTAACTAGTGCGGTGGTTAAAATCTGGCTCTGCTACATATTCACGGCCATTTCCAAATAAAGGAAATGGAGATATTTTAGCCATCACAAAAAATAGATTCTTTGACACACATACAAAAAAAATATCAAATGCTGATGTTAAAAAACTAAAACTAAAAATAAAATTTTAAAAATGCATTTAGTGATGCAAGAATAGGCAAATGGATTGTGTGACCTGATGGTCATGGAGCTTATTAAGAAACGATCTTTAAAACTGCCAGTAATTAAGAAACTAAATTTCAACTCAAAGATCCAATATCTAATGAAACTTTTTTTCTTTTTAAAGTTAGGTAATGCACACCTTTTACGCAAAGAAAGAAGAGTGATACTGCTATGTCTATGTAGGCCAAAGTCTGCTGCAGAACAAATATTAGAGAAGAACAAACAATTCTCTCTCTGTCCAAATGAAGATATCAGTATTAACATGTAGTGCCACAGTTATAAGTCTTGCCTTATTTCATTATCCTTAAAGGTAACTGTGCAGGTGTGGATCAACATACATTTAAAATAAAGTATTAATCTCTAACGTTAACAAAAACATAGTGTTTACATTCTTTAGGTCCTGTGGGGAAAAAACTGTGATAAAATTGCAGAGCAGTGATTTCCTTATTATTTCTTTTAAATTGGTAATTATTTTACCAGTACTTAATTACTGTATGTCGTGAGACACTAAAATCAATAGGGGTATTTCATTTTGACTTTAATTTTTGAGATTATCGGCTGCACAATCACTTGTAGAAACTGTATAAAATCCTAATCCTTTAATTTTTTTCATGAAGATTGCTGGCTTTTGAATAGTTTATTTATATTGTATATGATAGTTTCCACTGTAGACAATTATGATGCTAATTTATTGTTCTTTGGTTTCATCTTTATATAAGATATAGCCAGAATGAAGAAGCCAAATATATGTGTTTACTGTAGCATGTCTTCAAGTTAGTGGAACATAGTTCAGGGACACACAAGGGTCTTTACAAATTAAAATCATTCACTTGATTAAATGTCTGTAAATCTTCATAATCCTAAATGTAGTTTATTTAAATCTATTGTAAATTATGTGAGTTATAGCTTTTTCTGTTTCATGTGAACTTGAAAAGGTGCATTGCTCTTCTTTTTTTTCCAACCATTCATACGTTGTATACCAAAGACATCAGTTATTACATCCGCGTTAGTACAAAGCACACTATTTTAATCGCCTGTATTAATCAGCTCTAATACTCTGTCCATGCATAGGGTACAAACACAGCAAAGCCTACCGTCTGCGACTCCTAGATGCCTGTCTTCTATCACAGAACACATGTACTGTCGTGCGGACCAAAAGCAAAGCAAGCACAGCTCCCTTAGTCACCCCACACAGCAGACGTGCAAGCATTCTTTAAATAACAGCGTTCTCCCTCAGACAAACTAAATTACCAGAAAGTAAGATGCGGGTAGCAATTGACGGTGCCTGTGAAATAGGTATACGCACGTGTCCAAGATAAGTATGGTCATTCCTTCCTTCTTAAAAGAAAAACAAAGCGTATTTCAAGTGTTTGCATTCTGTACTTTCTCGTTTTTTCCTGTTGAAATGCTACAGTGAATCTCATGAATATTAAAGAAAAAAGCTTAAAAAAATGTTGCTAACTGTATTCACAGCACCATTATCTATATACAGGACAAAAGAATTGAAATAAGGTCATAGAAAAAAAAGAATTTTTCATACAGTGTAATAGAAACAATTTCAGATAAACTAACATATATTTGCCCACATCTGTGGTTCCAAGAATCCCACCAGATTGCCCAAAGTACATAGGGGAAAAAAAAAAAAAAAAGGAAATCACCCAAAAAACTCCCTCATGTTAATTGTTAACTACTTTGAAACCAGACATTTACTTCTGACTGCCTTATTGATTACAGGACATATTAGTAAAAGCAGACTAAAATTCAAAGGGTTTGGCTTTGGCTGGTTTATTATAGTTGTTCTGTGTTTGTAAACAGACAATCTGTAAAGTCTGACTATTTGTATTACAGATGTTCTGCAGCTGCCTTGGATTTGAATCCATGCAACTCTTAGAATGTGCAGTGAGTTACTTGTTGAAGTTGAAGTTCTCTTACTGTATCGGTGAAATACATATTGTCATGTCAGTTCTTGCCAGGAGTTTCTCATCGCCAATGGAATTATTTTTTTTTCAGTATTTCAATAAATATTGATATGCCCGTGCCGATTACTTTATAATTGTCTTTATAATAACATCAGTCCGCTGAAATGAAGCACCAGTCAAAAATCAGTGACTCAGAAGAGGAGAGTAAAATGCAGGAGAAACGACAGCGCCAAAGAGAATTTGATGTAGAGCAGAAGACAGAGATACAGAGAGCGATGCCTTCAAAACCATCAGACAGTGATGGTGAAACTGCCTAGGCTGAAGCAAAACAAACACAGCTAAACAGATCAGAAAAGCTGAATCTCTAATCCACAAGGAATTTACCAGCTAATACTTACAAATCACTATGTTTCATCTTGCACTGTACACTTAATTTTCACTTTGCGTGCTACCCATAAAGAGTTAAGCATCAGAGAGGGAAAATGACAGGACAAAAGAAAATCAGGTAACAGGATCCCGGGGAGCTCAGGATAACCTCTCAGCAATGTAAATACGCGGCAGGGCCAGGGGCAAACCCACAGCTTCCAACACAACTGCCAGCAGAGGCTGCCAAGGAGGCAGATGTTACTGCTACTAGAGAAAAATATTTTCCTAAGGTTGCCCTCTGGCTCATCTGATTGCCGTTTCGAGAGTGGGAGGTGAAGTGGTCCAAGAGAGCTTGTCAGCAGTACCCTACTGTTTTGAGACCAAGTCCACCACTTCCCCTGAACTGTCTGGTGGTTGAGAAGGGGCTGCTCTGCGAGGTGCCAAATGTAACGTTTCAAGGGGGAAAACCAGGGCTGTAATTAGTTATATACAAATCCTGTGCTGGAACGAAACAAAGCTGGTTCAGTGTTGCAACAAAACCAGAGTAAAACAAATAGGATTAGGTGGCTCACAAGTGAGGAAGGATTATTTCAACTTTTAGGAATCGTATCTGAAAACCATGATTTTGCATAAGACCCAGGGGAGATTTCAGGGTTGATATCTTTTAGATAGTTTTCCTTGCCAGATACATATTTGGGGGTGATATATTTAGTATAGACACTACGCACTTAAATTATGAGAGGATTTATTTTTAACTTGTGTTTGACACTGGTTCTGGAACAGTCTGCTCTATGTTTTTATTTTTTGACAATTTCCTGGAATACTGAACAACACTTTTTTTAACCCCTAATTTGAAGCCCACAGCCCAGATACATCGCAAAAGTTCTAACAGTATTTCTACCTTCTCCAGTACAGTTGCTGTTGTTTTCCAGCATCTGCTGCACTCTGGAATTTGGAATGGCAGAAAAAGAGCTTTAAATTAATGGCAACCCAAGAAAATTACAGGTAAATTTTTAGTGGCATTAGATCCTAGAGCTATATAACCCTGTGATGCTGGCATGAGCCCAAATACTTCTGTGCCAGTCCAGCAATTTCAGTGGTGTCTAAGTCTGTAGTGAAAAGATGTGTTTTCTAAGGACAGTTTGCTAACCCGTTGAAAAACCTGTGCTACTCAATAAAGGCAGAAGAGGGTCTGACCCTCAGAACGAAGCCCAGACATACCTACCCTGATGTCAGTGGACCTAAGCTGAAGAGAGCAACACTAAAAGCTACTTCATAGATATAATCTGGTCCAGCACACATCAGTGGGACAAGAAAAAGCTTCCCTTCAGCAAACATACTTTCCAAACCCCTTATTCTTGCTCCTTTGCAGAACAAAACCCTCTCCAATTCATTGACAGTCTTGAAGTCTGTCATGCAAGCTTGGACTTGCAATACAAGGTGAGTTTTCACCATTGCCCTGAGAAGGTCCTGACCCTTATATCCTATTTACTGTCATTTCCTTTAGTCCTAGATTAACTATCAAGCTCATGGCAGTTTCTGCTATGTATGTCCTGTGCACACCCAAGTGGATAATTCAGATGCAAGGTAAAGCAAGATGTTGGTGGAATGCAGACCCCTGATGCTGTCTGGATTAATGGTGGCTCAGCTGTAGTGTCCAGCTCAGACCACCAGTGCTCTACCTCAGTAAGGACTACAGGTTTTAGCATTAGTTAGTAACAAAACACAGGGTGAAACAAACAGCAGAAAAAAAATAGTGTTGGAGTCACAATTTTGTCCATTCACTTCTTGCTCTTCCTACACTTCAGGATCAGTAAATTCCCTGTAAAAGGGGGAAATGACTCTCCATTTGAGATGCAGGATGTTAGGACACTTCCAGTAACACTGATTGTTTATCATGCTGTTGCAAACCAGAACCTTCACAGAGCAAGAGCCTCCCTGTGTGGCATTCACATCAATCACCCTGCGACTGATGCTGCTGAACGTTTGCTGGATGCTACCAATCCAGGCCGTCAGCTGCAATTACACAGTAAAACAGGGACTCTGCACCAGAGGGAATAAAGTGTGTTTGCAGAAAGGACCCCAAACAAGTCACCGTTTGTACCACAGAGAGCACTGATGGCCATTCTGTAGCTGCTGGCATGCCTACAAACGTGCACACACACCATGTGCCACCTATAGGAATTCTGAAAGCACATTCAAACATTCAGTGCTTCTGTTCCCATACAAAATATTTCATGAGGCACTGCTCCCTGGGGGACACCGAGCTTCAGTCATCCGTGCGGCTTGATTCCTGTTTCACAGTGGTGTCTTTCCACTCATGTAAGCAGAATAGTGTTGGTGCAGAATAACAGAAAAGTGAGGCAGGCCCTTCTAATCAATACTGTGGTGTTTAGATCTTGTACTACATCACTACAGCTGTCCTGCTCTTTACAACTTGATCTCAACCTACGTGCATCAAAGAAGGGAAATTCTTCAATGTGCCCTGCTTCCTATAGGAAAGCAGCACATTACAGCTGTATGTTAAGAGAAGGGCTGTAGGAATATCTGTGCTTGAATTCCACGGCAAGGAATACGGAGTATTGTAAATGTATATTACGAGCAGTCCATAAACTACAGTAGAAAGAAAGAGAGATAACAGGGGAGGAATAGCTGCAAAAGAAAATATAATAAAAGGGAAGCACACCGACGTGGAAGAGACATGAGGATATTTATGTTTCATAAATATTTACTCTTGATTCACTTTTAATCCAAAGGAAAAAACTCAATAAAATATGCCAGATTATTATCATTGCTTTGAAGTATTAACAAGGCCTGAATAAATTATCATTTATGTATTTTAGGGACATGCCACAGTAAGTGATATTGGCTTTAACTGTCACTTAATAAACATAGTTTTATTTTACAATGTAAATAAATTACAGATAAGAAATACAGCATGGAATAATTGATTGAATATGTTTAATCAATTCATTCAACTCATGCTGTGAAAACGGAAGCCTATTAGCGGAGTATGGCTTTATTTAAAATCAAACACTATAGCTGCCTCACAAACTATGACAAATTGGTTTTTTGCTTAGCAAATACATTTGAAATATTTGACAGCGATGTCCTGCTCTTCCTACAGAAGACCTTCTTATGAGTCCCACAACCCTTGGATTTGCAGGGGCAACCTCCCCCCAAGTCCTGCAGGTCTTTGGGTACAGAACCTCAGACACTGAAGCTGAGAGAGGCACTGACCCTGAGAAGGTGGGGCTGGGGTGCATCTCAGGATTTTTATTTCTTTCTTTACGTTAGCTTCCCTTCTCTGCTCACTTAGGTTACCGAAAACCCTGCTGATCCTCCCCACTCCCTCCCAGTGACAGCCCTTGTTCTTCACGTGAGTCTCTTGCTGCCTTTCCACTCCTTTTGTACCACTCAGATTCCCACACCCCAGTTCATCCTACACGTTTCTGCTTTAATTTTCCTTTTCTTTGTGTCACAAACAAAACTCACAGGTCATCTTTACCCAATGCACCAAGATTTTCAGGAGTGTTACCTGTATGTTGGGGAGGTCAAGGACATGATATTCTCTGCATGTTTCGAAGCAGCAAAGTGACCACAATGTCAAAACAGGAAAGCGCCTGCTGGACCTGGTCAGACCAGGCTGAAGAAATCCCAGCCAAAAGCAAGACGAGGTCACCAGTCAGGCCGCTATATCTTGGCTTACAACGATCAGCTCTACAGAACTAAATAATCAACAATCCTTACCAAACATTGTTTTCAGAGGGAAAATAGGAAACATCCAAGAATTTTAGTTCAAGAACGGCACATAAATATTAATAGTGGAATCTAAACAGAGGAGCAGCATCAGTGCTAGGATTAAATTATTTTAAGACTGGCTTTTTTCTCCAACAACATGCTTAGCAATCTTCAACATCACTAAGAAAACAGCCTTTACCCAAAAGAGTAAAGGGAATAAATTTTTTCTCTTTTTTTTTTTTTTTTTTTTTTTTTTTTTTTTTTTTTTTTTTTTTTTTTTTTTTTTTTTTTCAATTTCCTTGTTTTTTATATATCCAACTTTGACACAACTTTACCGTCTGGGCATCCTGCAGAGAAAAAAGAAAACTAAAAAACCCCACTGTACTTTCTGAGGTGATAGATTTAAGATACTTTCAAGTGCTGTCAGACACACCTTGCTGTCAGAAAAACTGGCTGGTACCTCACCTGGTGTGCCAGGGTCCTGAGAAAGTCTGGTGGAGTAGCATCAACAGTGTCTCAGTAACATTTTGTTCAGGATGGAGCAACAACTCCAAGCAGGCAACAGGGGCGCTAGCCGAGATGCTGCAGGCAAGCGCTGCACAGCCCGACTGCTCCGTGGGTGACGGTACAGCCCGACGAGTAAGGGGTTGCCAGCCTGTGTAGAGATAGAGGAGGTAGATTTAGTGAAATTATCTGCTGCTCTAGAACTCTGTTCCCCCATTTATGTACTTGGAAGCAATTCATAAGGCAGAATTGCTGTCTGTTTATTGAGTGAGGGAGTTGCAAAGAAAATAGCAGAATTTTAATAACAGATATTTTCAAATATTTAGACTCCAGTTGATTTATTAAAGAATCACTGTACCGATGCTCTAAGCTTCACCCCAACTTGCCTCTCACCTAATTTGTTAAATTTACATTTTGGCACTCTTTGGAGGTTGATTTCATGTGAAGAAGTACACAGAGAAATAATATACACAAAACAAGAAAAAAGCTCCAGAAAGGAAGTGATCACTTCAGGGTGATAAAATCGAGGCCAAGGACACTAGAAAAACCCTGTTTTCTTCCTGGTAGTTACTTTGTAGTTGTTCTGCTTTGTTTTAATGCCTTCTCATGAAAGCCGTAAGTAATACAATACAAACTAATGTAGCCAGGAAGAAAATGATAATTTGTTTGTGGCTTAAAGAATCTTTTTAGAAAAGAGTATGTGCAGACATACTTGACGTGTTCCAGAAGACAGATAAAAGAGCAAAAAAGTCTCGCCCCGCTTTTTTCTTTAAAAAAAAAAAGAAAAAAAAGAAAAAAAAATTCTGTTCTATTTCGATAGGTCTGTTAAGTCATGAGGTATCTGAGGCTCAGGTCTGTAGTACAGCTTGTATGAGAGACGCCTCCTGGAGATCCAGAGCAGTCAACCCGGGAATCCCTAATTCTCTTCAGTCACAAACTCCTCTGTAATCCTGGAAAATCCCCAGGATGCGCTGCCTCCTGTAATATACAGCCAAGGCTCACCTACATCCTATGCTGTTCCAGAAACATGATTATTTGTCACAGTAACATTTAAAACTTGTAAGAAACACAAGAAATTGTTGATAAGTGCCATCAGGATGCGGGGTGTTACTGGTGTATCCACCCCAGAGGGAGAGAGGCCGCCTGGAGAGCACCCAGGCTGCTCCAGAGGGGCAGCCTCAAGAGACCAGATTTACCAAGCAGGAGGCAGCTTTTGTGCATATCTCTTGGTGTTCACAAATAAAGCCTGGCTTTGGGGATGGTGTTTTATTGACAGACTCCCCCCATCCCAAGGTACTAAAGAAGGAAAGAAAAAGAACTGAAGAACGAGGCAAGCTCTCCCAGGAGGAAACACAAATGAGGACAAATTCCCTCTTTCCGTTTCAAAGGATTTTTCTTCAAGTTATTTGATATCATTTCAATCAAATGTAAGCAGAGATTTCAACACATTTCTTCTGAGAGTATTAGCCTCTCTAACAACTCTCTCGGTCTCTCTCTCCCCTCTGATTTCCTCAAACACACGATGTGCAGTCGTCGGCATGCTAAGTTAAGTGTTCCTCCCTTAGGTCATTATTTCCACTCTTTAATTGTTCTTTCAGCCTTCTGTAGTATTATTGTTATCCAGATTGTGTTGGTGCTGCTTTCCAAACACAGATGAGTAACAGTTCCTGCCCTTAAGAGTGTATATTCTTGAAATAAACCTTTCAAAATCTCCACCCAAGACAAAACACACCAATTACAGCTTTAACGGTCTTCAAAGGTTTTTCAAACTCTCTGAATTCCTGTTTCTGACATGAAGCCAAATTCACATCTTTTCTTAACGTAAAACTAAGTGGGGCCTTTTCCAAGAAACTGAGCTTGCATTACAAAACTGATCTTAAGGATCTGAACTTCCCCAGAAATAAAAATGTTGAGTTTTAGACCTTTGCCACGCCTCATTCCCGTAGGCACCATATACCTCAAAAATGACAAAGGGAACTCTGTGCCCCAGCCCAGGTTGGCTTACGAGCAGCACTTACATGGAACATGCGTGATGGGTACAACCAACAAGGGATTGCTGATGGAAACCTTCCTCCTATTACAGGCTGAGCTGTTAAAAGGTGGTTAGCAGACCTGTTGCACAGCTAAGTTAGAATGGAAAAGTGAAAAGGCAAGGCTTTACGAGAAGCCATGCAAAACCACAACAGAAATGCAAACAAAGTAATTCATTCCAGTCAGAGCAAAGAAAGAAGCTGAACATGACTCAGGGCAGTCAATTGACTTTATTACACAAAAGTTTCTTTCCATAGCCCATTCACAGAACATAGTTTATTTGGTTTCTGGTCACTCTCAACACACTGCAAAATGTAAATTCCACAAACTAATCAATCCAAGAGTGCGTTTTCTGCAAGAGCTAGGAAGGAGAAGCATTGCAAGGAGTCATTAAAAAAAAATTTAAAAAAAGAAAAAAAAATAAAAGCAGCCCAGGTAGAACTGCATGTAAGAGAACAATAATCTCCAAATTTAAAACTTAGTTAGTTTAGAATGTGTCTCATTCTGTATTTGCTGTTGAAGTTCTGAGAGATGTGCTTAGAGATATTGACACTGAAAAGCATCTCTCTTGAGCACACTGATCTTTGGCTATTAGATTATTGCCTGTAGGTTTGTGGCCACTGATTCTCCTGATTTGTTTTGCTACTGTGCAATTTCTTCTAAGCTACACTAGAAAAAAATGCCTACTCGAGTCATGGGAGAACATTTTCACAGCACTTGATGCGCAGAAAGTTTTACTGCTGAGCTTTCGGAGGCACTTAGCTCACCATGCAGATAGGCAGTCTATTGGGTCGCTGAACTGTAATAAAAGACATCATTAAGTGAGACATTTGATGGAGGTACTTGGCTCATTGGGTCAGTGGTTATAGTTATAAGGAACTCTGTGTGAAGCTAATAGATAAAAAAATGAGCTCTTTTGATTTCCAAGACCAGCCTCTCTTTTTAAAGAGGGATACATGGCAGTTTCTAGTAATACACATAATAACTTAAGACCTTTTCAGGAAGACCACACGCTACCACTGTCAGAGCTGCAACAATGCTTAGGTCATTGGCACATACAACCAGCACTGACATCAATAAATTTATGTTACAAAACTTGCCAGGACCCTCCCATCATGCTATTACAATGGAAGTGTTGAGAGTTTCACTGATTTTTAAGAATTTGCTCTCCAAATCCACTGCAACCTTGCAGTGGAGCCAGACAAATCCATTAAAACATACCATTTACACTATTTCTTTCCAAAAGCAAGACAATATCCCCTATAAGGTCACCAGAAGTTTGTGCTTCTCACTCTTCATCTAACCTTTGTCCTATCCATTCCCCACCTATCTGCACCACAAGCCCTCAAGCCTAGCTCAGGTCTAACTCAGTGGCCAACATCATCACTTTGGTTTGATTTTCAAGCTTCAAACTGAGAGGAATCTCAGTTTCAGAGGAACACTTGATACTATGATTCTATGATTTCAAATACACCCATACGAACTGGCTCAACCTGTGACTGGTGGCACGTAATTTAGTAAAGGGTAAAGCAACAAAGCATAGCTCTTACATCTCAATTCTTTTTTTTTTTTTTCTTCAAAATAGTGAATTTCAAACATTGAGAACAGTGCACTCACACTCCAGCCCTGGCTGATGCAGTACATAGTAAGTACATTAACAGTGAAGAGGCAACATGCAATGCCAAACCATTTCCATCAGTTCTTCTATCACCTTGCCTTAGAAGTGAATGTTTTTATGTTCAGAGAGGTTGAAATACAGCATGTCCACAAATGGGAGGTACTGCTCTCTAATAATACCACTGATATTATCAAATTTCATCCATTGTGCAGGAAGCTGTGTGTTTACCACTAGCATGACAAAGCCCTGACCTGGCTGAGTACCTAGCTACTACCACAACATGCATTTGAAAAAGTTTAATGCTTAACAAAGGCATAGCAAGCAAGAGATAGCACTGCTCTCATGCTTCTCTACTACTACCCATACAAAATGGTTCAGTTGCTTCGTTGCCTCTCAGTTTTTCAGGCTCTGCTACTTTCATTCTTACGCCACCTCCTGCCTTATTTTTAATCAGCAAAAACTAGATAATAACCACAAAACTAAAAATTTCTAAGAATTCATTTACCCATCTGCTCCAAATCTGGTGTCATGCCACTGAACTGTCATTAAAATAACCGCCTCTAATAACAGGTTATAAAAGATTCCCCAGTCAAAGACTACAGCTACTTGTATGAAATACACTGCTATAATGGAAGAATACAAGCATTGTTTCTTAAACAATTCATTTGCTACTTATGAAATATAAGTAGCAAATAAATAATGCAAATTTAAGGGTGGGAAGTCACCCAGGATATTTTAATCAGCACATTTCTGGCAAAAGGGGATTGTGGTTCTATTACTGATCTCATCCTGCTGTATCACCAAGCACAGCCCTTTCTTACACAGCCATCCCAAAACAAACAGGATCACTCAGTGGAAGCAAACTTTTATTATTATAGGATGGGTTAGGTCAGAAGGGACCTTTAAAGAAGGTCTAGGGCATCACTGAGGAGATGCCGAGTTCCCACGTTACGTAGGCTGCCAACATGGTCACAAAGGTAGTCACTTGATATCAGTTGACATTAAGTTCTGAAACAGAAATCACACACACGCAACAGCAGCCCCTCCCAAGCATGCAGGGGCTAGCCATCAACATGCAGGGACTAGCCATCAACATGCATTAGGTCTAGGAACTGCTCCTTGTCCCAGAATATGCCAAACTGTTGAATTACCTGTGACCTATCACAGCCACCACTGCCACAATACTTGAGTTGCCATCAAAGCCAACAAGACACACAGAAGCCATCGTGACAGAAGAAACCATCGGCAAAGGTTTGGGGTTTGCTTTTTTGTGTGGTTTTTCCTCTCACTTCTGTATCAGTAGCAGTGTGACAAACCTAGCAGGAAAAACCTCTCCTAGGACTTTTACCCAACAATATGCTCCTCCAGTATTGCACAGGTTAGCAGAAAACACCTATTGCTTCCCAAACCAAATACAAACAAGCCTGTCTTTCTGCTGTTAAGTAACCTAAATATAAATTCCTTTTCTGCCTAAGGGAGGAGGGCGTGAGGCCCTGGCCAGAGCACAGTCCTAGTTCTGAGGCTGGAGCAGACCGCTGGAATCCCAATTTCAAAAATATCAAAAGAGTGACAGGTGAAAAAAAATTAGAAGTATATCTTAAATATAACTTTCCCCATTATATTTTTTCCAGAGAAATTACTTCGCACAATCAACTTCCCAAGAATTTCTTCAAGCTCTCCATCTAGGTTTCGTAAATAAGACAAAAATGTTATGCAAAGCCAAGGTCATACCAGCACTATTAAAGGACAGCAACATGACTTTCCAATCTCAGCTTTCATGCTGCAAAGCACTGTTCTGTTGGCCTGAATAGGATGTAAACCTATATACACAGATCTGTTTTAACATCCCTGGTTGGTAATACCAGCTATAACTGCTTCTTATTATGAGAGATGCCTGGAATACCCACTAACATCACAATTTCTGGTAATTATAAGCAAGAGTGGTGACAGGATCAGGAGAATTTAACCATGGCGATAAATATTACAGAGATTATCAGAATAAGAAAAAAAAAAAAAAAAGACAAAAAGCAGTCTGCTAAGCACTGTGAATGCATTATAGCACAGTAGCTGGCAAGTTCATGCACCAGTGCTTTCCATGGGTTATGTCTGGGGTTGCTGCAGGTGCAATCTCAGTTGTGCACAATCGAAAACTGTCCAGTAGTAGGAATCTGCCATGTAGATTGGGTCAACATTTCTGCAGCAACTGTGCAGTAATCAGTGAAGACCTCCTGAAACTTCAGCACTTGGTGTGGTCTTAACTCTGGTTACTTGAGGTTGGGCTTCTTGAATGGCAAGAAGGAAGATGGGGGCCATTGAAGGAAGGATGTTTGAGCATCCTCCATCTCCTCCCCACCTACACTAACAATGTCAATGCCATCTAGTGGTCAAGATACTGTGATGGAAAAAAGTGGGTAAAGTTAACTAAATATTGCTTGGGATGAAATCTGAGAAATGCACTTTTTACACTGGATAGTAAATATTGCTTGGTGAAATCTGAGAAATATTGGGGTGAAATCTGAGAAATGCACTTTTTACACTGGATACTTTATGCCACTCATCATAAGGAACAAAAGAGCAATTTATACTGGAAAGGTTGTTTTTCAGTACCAGGAAATATTCCTGAACACCCCTCTCAATGGGTTCAGCAAAGAATGGTATTTTACATCTGCCTCTGCATCCTTCTGTTTCTAAATGTGGTGGAGGAAAAAATAGATCAATAATGGCCAAACCTTGCACCCAGCTCTATGAATGGCAAAAAAGAGATTAATTAGATTAAACACCAATTTTTAAATTTAGTAAATATGTACCATTTCAAGACGGGAGCATTGGTAAGCTGGATTTTCAACAAAACCCAGCAATAAATACAGTCCGCTCAAGGACATACACGCAGTCAATAACATCCATAACATCCTCTACATTACAGTGCATTTAAAGAAGGCAAGAAATAGAAAGTTCATAAGGATAAACATATACTTAAAGCCTTTCTATTAGAAAACAAGAAGATGAGTATTTAACATCATCATCATCAGTATTTAACATCATCGTCATCAGTATTAAACATGGCTTATAATACCTTTTCTTCAAGTTTGATATCCAGTTTATCATGAGAGGGTTTTTTCAGTTTGCTTCAGAATGCTTCTCCAAAGCTTGTCCAAAACTGGATATGTCTAGAAATGTGGTAGAAACAAAACTTGTTGAAAGCTGGACACTGCTTACCAGAACCTGCCCTAGTTTTCTTTCTGAAACCAGAAACAGCTGACATACACACCAAAAAAATAACAAATAAAAGCCAAGGCAAAAGAGCCTTTATGTCTGCATAAAACCTGTTCAACCTAATTTTCCCAGAAATATCGTAGCAAATTGCAAGGTGTAAGGCAAATTGCAAAGAGTACCTTGAAAAGAAATCATGTCACAACATTTCGGAAAAATGCTGAACTTGTTCATATATTAGAGCACAAATCACATTACTCTTTGAAAGGGAATGAAAACTTGCCACTGGTTCCAATAAAGGCTGTTTCTCCTCCCCTCCCCATATTTTCTGTACATTCAGGGCAGAGGTTTTGTGAGCACACAGCTCCGACTTCAGTTTTGGTCCCACCCAGCTCAACTTCCTCTTCAGAAGCCCCCAGTTTTCAGATCTTCCTAACTTGTTCTTGCACATGCAAGATTCTTCTAAGTTTCACTATAGTTTTATGTATAGAGACACACTTCATACACACAGATGCTTGTGTGCTAACCCAACCAGTTGGTAAAGTTTTGAGTAATGCATCACAAGAGCAGTGGCACCTTAACGACGTATTACATTAATACATCATCAAAGCTATGACACTCTTATGATATATTAGTTTAATACATCATAGCAGTGCCGTATCTTGGACAACATATTACTCCAAAACATAGCAACAGCCAGAAAGCTCTCAATATAAGTTTTGTGGGGTTTTACAACTTATTTACATTTTATGAGTTTGGGGGTTTGGGTTTTTTTTTTAATTTCTCAGAAATAACAGTGTTAATTAGGGAGAGAAGACTGTAGTTATCTACTGATAAATGTCGATATTCTTAAGAAACAATTTTATAATCCACCACCTAATACACCCTAGTTCACAGCATGAAGTGTTGTGCCGGGGTACACATAGTTGGGGAGGAGGGAAGTGCCAGTGTGTACCTGCTGTCTGCCCTGAGCCCCTGAGCACGGTGCTAGGGGAAGGGGAACTGATCATCCACACTGAGGTCACACCGAAATGCTGCACACAACCAGCTCCTCCTTAAAATGGCCAGCAAAGGATCCAGAAAATGAAGGGTTTCTTAAAAGACAACCTTCCTCAAAAAGGGAGATGGAATTTATTTAAGAAAAGATCCCTATGTCTAAACACTCTGCTCACGTTTGCAGTGACGTGCCAAAAACCCCACCAAAATAGTGAGATACATCCTCACCATATTACTCATGACCCCTGCACTACCCACCAGTCTCTCTCCTCTGCCGGCAATCTTTGGAGACCTTTAGTGAAATGAAAATTTAATCTTTTAGTTACTCATTCCATGACAGCAACATAGAACATAGACCATACTAGTGAGCTATAAATTAAATTACTAACAGAGATTATTTGCAGAAAGATGGGGGGGAAAAACTGTCTTAAAAAGAGAGGTCTTCTACTCTGTTTCGATTCCTTTAAGAAAAACTTTAACTGATCATCTGTAGTGCATATCTTTTCATGATATTATGAGACTTCAGTCAGTGCAGGCAGTAACACCAATTGCCCAGCAATACAGGCAATGTTTGTACAAATAAATCACTCTTTAATTTCTCTGATATAATAGAATTGAATTCCACTGTTCACACAGAATATGTAGGTCTCCTGGAGATGTTTTCTTGCATGATTGCCAAAACCATACCAAAAACAGTCTGACCAATGAGACTGTATGTCTACAAAGTAAATCAGGTTATGTATGCATGCATGTTTTGGGAAGGGATGTTTTGCAAAAGTTCAAAGGTCAAAACCAGAATACGCGCTGGAAAATAACAGAAGAGAAAGTACAAAAGTTAAAACAAAGTACCTGCAGCAAAATAAGGACAGGAAGGAGAAAACAAAATTATCATCTGGAAACAAACAGAAGAGGAAAAAAAAAAAACAGAAGAAAAAAAATCCTCACAAATAAAAATAAGCTGAAGGAAAATTAGAAGAAAGTGCCTTCCTCAAAAGTCTTTCAGAAAAACTAAACCTGATGATCCCTCTTTCAGATACAGTCTTACAAACTTTCAGGTATTTTGATATTTGCTTGCTTCTGTTTTGAGGGACTAACAAATCCTTTTCTCCTCCCTCTCCCCTAACAGACCTTGGGAGGCAGCGTAGCAGAAGCCCAGGAGCACTCATCTCAGGCTCAAAGAGTGGTGGGCAGAAGGGAAGCATAGGGGCTGAACAGGGACTATGGAGCCTAACATGCAAAGGTGAAAATTTAAAGGCTTAGTCCAAAATTATTTTTATGGCCACAATGTAAATCTTTCCTCCTATTATTTATTCATAAATTATTCATTAATTTCACTTAAAGCACTTCAAACACAATTATGCAGGTGCTTCAATTATTGCAGAAAACAATAGTAACACATACAAAGCCTTCAGCTGCATTCCCGTTCCTGAGCCCCACGCTTGCTGGGGTCCTCCTTTTCTGACACCGGAGAAGTTAGCTTAGACACAAGCTCTCTACATTCAGAGAGTTGCCCGTTTCCTAAGGGCACAGCTCTTCACAGACAGGAAACAAGAATACAATTTCAAAGCCCTTGGCTGAAGTTCCCATGAGCATCCCCAGGGCTTAGCTCAAAGCCCCCTCCTCAGGGACCTTCCCCCTGACCACTCAACACTGTGGCCTGTCCAAGGCAGCACGTTTCTCCCTGGAGAGAAGACATGGCCTATTTCTACATACGTGCTGCTCCGTGTAAACTCCAGGCTCTCTCTGCCCTCCTTCTCTGAGCGCCTGTAGCCTCTGTGGTTGAGAAGTGGCTACATTCGGCACACAGGTCACTGCCTCTCGACTTCTCTCTCTGGTCCTTCCCACTCCCTGTGTGGTGTGTGCTGATGGTGCTGGGATCTCTTGCAACCTCTCTGGGTGTCCTTTGTCCCTGCTCAGGGCAGTGGAAGTTACACTGGGCCACTAAGCATCTATGAAAATGGTAAGAGCCCCATGTTGCCAATGTTGGCAGTCCTCAACTCGGCAGCTCCTGGAGTGCTTCCACCTTCAGACAGTCCTGCAGAAGTCAGCACCACATGCTGGTGTTAGGGTCCACCTCCATAGGCAGGTGAGCAGACCTGAGACAACGCAAGGGGAGCAAGAAGTGCCGAGGAGGGAATGGGAAAGCAAGAGGGACAAGGCAGGGAAGGCAGAGAAGACAAAGGAGATAATGCAGAGGCCTCCAACAGAAATCGGTGCCTACAGTTCCCTGAGCACTGGGACTTAACTGCATCCCCAGTTCAGAGCTCATCCCTTGGATGAGACTGGCTGACGACAAAAACACTCAACCCCTATATCCATTTATACATAAATAAGCCAATTTTATGAATGCCAACTTGTTTTTTTCTGGTCTTATCTCTAAGATTCCCTACATTAATGTTTTCCAGTGGTCTAATGTAACCTGTAAGAGACACTGTTTTCCCCGCCTAACACATCAACTCTATTTCTGAAGGAAAACCACATTCTTATTGTTTGCGTGCAGGATAAAGTATGTCATTACTAAGTTACAGTTAAGTTACTCTCTATTAAATTACACTTGTACACATTCTAATAATTTACAGGCAAATGTGAGTCTGGATTCAATTTTTATTTCCCTTCATTTGAATACATTAATATTCTTCTATTTCTTTGGTACACAGCGTTCTATACTTTCCCACAGTGCTGAATCCTTCAGAAGCATAAAACATAAGTAGTCATAACATTACTGGAGGGGTGGATAAATGCTACTCATACACATTTGAAAATCACAAGTCTTTGCAGAGAAGGAAAAAAATAACACACATTAGCAGAGTGAGAGATTCATGAGAAAATGTAGCCAAGAATAAAAAAAAGGGTGCTCAATTTCCAAAAGGTGGGAAAGGCCTCATAAAAATAACTTTGCTTATATATAAAATCAACTGCCAGATAACAGACCCGGAAAAAAGAAGTTCATTGCTCTTTGGCTTTATACAATCCCTTTCCCCTGTAGGTCCCAAACATATTTCACCTAGGTGAATCCCCACTTTACAGATATAGGGAGAGGGAGGAATAAAACCTACCCAACCTGAGGGACTTTGGGGAAAGCTACAGAGTAAGTTTGGGAGTGCAGAACAGAAATAGAAAATAAATTATTTTCATCTCCTACCTTGTCCAGTAGCTTAGTCCTCAGTGTCCAACATGCACCACAGGGCTAGGTGATCCATAGGACCCTTCCAGCCACACCTGAGAGCAGAGCTGGAGCGAAGGCAAGGGGCATCAGCACAGACCTGCGCTGTCCACCCACCAGTGGACTCCACACCACTTTCATGGGTCCATCCCCAGCTCAGACGGTGCTTTTGTCTTGGTGAGATGCCTTGGCTTGCTGACATAGCAAAAGTATCACTCTCTCCATGCTGATCACTTTAGAAACCTGATAACCAGCTCCACAGAATCATAGAATCACAGAATGGCATGGGTTGGAAGGGACCTCGGGAGATCATCTAGTCCAACCCCCCTGCTAAAGCAGGTTCACCTAGAACATGTTACACAGGACTTCGTCCAGGCAGGCTTTGAATATCTCCAGAGAAGAAGGCTCCACAACCCCCCTGGGCAGCCTGTTCCAGTGCTCTGTCACCCTCAAAGTAAAGAAGTTCTTCCTCATATTCAGCTGAAACCTCTTATGCTTCAGTTCGTGTCCATTGCCCCTTGTCCTGTTGCTGGGCACCACTGCAAAGAGTCTGGCTCCATCCTCGTGGCATCCACCCTTAAGATATTTGTACGTACAGGTCCTAATCTTTACACAAATAAACCCTATCAGAATAAATACTAATGGAAACATCATCAAGAGACATCTGTATGAAGGAAACATAGAACAGATCAGATGCTGAAGCATTAACAAATTACACTGTCTTAGTAGCAACAGATATTATGCAAAGATCTAGAGCCTGACATATGTACGGGATAAATTAAAATTATGTGAAAATGTATTTTAATTATAAGATACTAATTATAAAATACCAGCGCCTAAGCCACTGCTGGACTGTCTTTCTGAAGGTACCAACAGGAAAGGTTATACAGAAAATAACCATTTCACTTGAAGAACTATAATTCAAAAAATAATTCTGCCCCTTAAAAAATATTGTACAATATACAGAACACACAAATTTAATAGGTGAACAGAAAGATTTCAATTCAGTTTTTTGAACAAAAGGTGACCTACAAAGAAGACCTAAATATTAACTGAAGCACAGAAATAAGTTCTGCACACCAAAGGTGAGAGCAGAAATAACCTCTGGAAAAGAGGGAATTTATAGCTCTCGCAGAATCCTCTTGCCAGTTTTGGGTTCATACTTGACTCTTCTAGTGCATCACTCTGGGATATAGCTGTTGGACTGAGACACTGCTTAAAGCAACTAGAGAATTGCCTTTATCTTCATCCATAGGACAGCAATGAAGAGGGTAACAGAGAGGAACCTTTAAAAACTGTGTGCCATACCAGAAAATGCACAATTCTTACTGGTGACCCTCTAGGACATTTCAGTACATTAAGGAATATTCAGGTGTCTTTGGTGTCAACAGCAAACACTGAACTAGCTAGAGAACTTTATTGGAGCTATAAAGAATGTTTTCCAGAGGGTTTTAGATTTATGCACTGAATTCTGCTCTCTCATGCTACCCAGTTAGCAAAGTAGCACAATCCTAACTTTTCAGTGTTAGATCCATATGAAAGTTGGTTTTCTTGGCTATCTTTAATATGATATTGCCCCTCACCACAAAATCTGTGCCCAAATTTATTAATGTTCCCAGTAAACTATATTTTTAATTCAAAAGAAAATTTTACAACTTTTCTCGAAGTCATCTATGTAGCACTCATGACACAAACCCACCAGCTAATGATAGGATGACTATTACCATATCTTATATCTAAAACATAATATGATAATACTAAGGATTAGATTAAACATGGCACCTTACTTGCATTAAATTCTATTCCTTGTGCATTTTGGGAGGAACATAACAGACACTTTCCTGAAAAGATGTACGGAACCACTATCACGTTACAGGCAAGACTGCATTTTAATGAAATCCTCATGTTAACTCATGGCACTGCTAGCCCAGAGCCCACCAAAGGCAGTGTAAGTTTTTAAAGGTGGGTAGTCATGATGCTTTGGGGTGGGTTTGGGTGTTTTTTTGCAAAGGAGATAATTGAGCTAAAAAGAGGCAAAGGGAATGAAGCAGTCCTGGGGTGCTTCAGTGGCAGGGTCAAGTACCAAACCGAGGATTTGAATCCTTGTGCTGCTCCCTCCATCTGAGCAGAGCTGCACCGATTTCTGGAGTTTCATGTGGAGGGCAAAAACAGCCAACACCCCCTCCAGGACTGGGAAGAGCCAAGTACTAAGCACAGGAGGAGAGAAGAATATGCCTTCTGCTGCTGAAAAGGGAAATCAGGACAGCCAGGCACAGACTTCGCAGGCACAGCTCCCATTGCCACTGGAGGTCCTCAGGACCGGCACCTACATAACGCCGTTGCAAGGGTCAATTCCACAGCCCCCAGAAGGGATCTGTGCCCACCCTAGAGGCAGCCCCTCTTGAGTGGGAACAGTCACCATACATATAATAAACATCCTGTACCTCTGCAGTCTGCAAGCTCAGGGAACAAAGTAGAGCCATAAAAAGGTTTCGCTGCTCATGAAAAATTCATGTCCTGAGGGGTGGCCTCTCAGACTGACCTGGCCAGCCTTCAGCCCGCGACTCTGGCCTGCAGCCACAATGTGCTGCACAAGGCTTCCCACATCAGTGGCCAGGGCTCCCAGACTGGCATGGGGCATGGGGACAGCCTCCGAGCTCTTGGAGATGCTACCAAGGCTTTCTGTAGAGGTGGTGTCTGTACTGTAAGCCCAGAGGGCACCTGTAACTGATTGACCACCAATTCTGCATTTTGCCCAGCCAATTTTTAAATGGCATCTAACTCATACTGTAACCAGCTCGGGGAACCTATTAGACAGTTGTGCCCCAGACTTGGTTAAAAACTGTAGTACAGCTGGAGCCTCACCTGATTTGAATGCATTCATGCAATGTTAGGCAACTATTTCAGGGGAAAATGGGCAAAAATGTTGGAACAATTTACCTTCATGTAAATCTGAGGCTTCCTTTTTCGGGGGAGTAGTTCAAGTATTTTTCTGCGATCTACTGCCTACTAAAGGAGTTGTTATGTGCAAATCACCTGTAAAAATTGGGCACACAAGGAAAACCAAAACAAAAACAAGGAGAGCCATGCAGTTATAAATCTCATCATCTGAAATACAAGGTTCAAAATGATTAACCAAAAAGTTTCAAGTCCTCGTTACCCACCATATAATTTGACATGTATTTAAATTCCTCTGGTGTTAGCTCTCCCCACTAAGTCTTCTTCAGATCACCACAGGAATTTATTGCAAATTTTGCAAAGCTTTTGACCTGTATCATCTTATTAAACTTTTATGAAAAATCAATGGAGTTCAATCACGTTATGAGCTGTTCTTCACACACGTGTCAGTGGCAAATGGAGAGCTCTATTTATCCCAAAGTCTAGAGTGAAGATGTCGAATTGGATACAAGTCTCTGATTGTACGTCCATGGTGCTAATGAACTTAAAGATTTAAGAAAATAAAAGATGTAAATTTTGGGGGACAATATGAGACTGAGAACTTGGAGTCAATGTTTTTGAAGGGAGGATGGGTTACATGTTCCATGAATGCAAATTAAGTAATTGCATCAAAAATGTTTCAGATAGACACCCTAAGGAGCCATATTTTGATTCAAGGGGAAATAGAAAACTTCATCACACAGTCATATCACCAGCATCAGCAGGAGAAAGAGAAAGGAAGATGGAAGCATACTTTCCCCTTTTCTTTTTACTAAGGTCATTTTTAACAGCACAAGCAAGGTAATGAGGAGTTGTTGGTGCCCTCATCTGGGCTGGTGCACTCAAAGGAAAGTGCTCCCCTGGCCTGCACTGCGGTTCTGCTTGGGAGCAGGAGCACAGGGTAGTCCAAGCACCTCAGGAAAGGCTTGACAGGCGAGTGAGAGAGACCTCACACATTGAGGGTATCAATGAGCACAAGTCCAGACAACCTGACATCACCTGCACCTGCCTCGTGAGTCCCGTAAACACCAGCACCTGTGGGGGTGCAAGAAAAATAAATTAATAAATAGACTGCCTCTCCGTATAAACTATCATACCTTGAATATGGACTCTGGGCTGCAAGGCTACTGTTGCTGGCTTACTGCTTTTTTACCCATTTTATGGGCACACAGACAGGACTAGTAGTTCAACACCGTGTTTCAATTGCAGACACTGAAATATCTAGAAGCCAAATTCTGCAGAAAGCCTCCTGGGGAGGTTTCAATACTTTAAGCTCCCGTATATTGAATAACCAATGCACAACACATTAAGCTTTAACAGAAAAGATACTGTCTCTTGGTTGTTCTATTTCTTTATTTTTCTTACCTATTGTTTTGGTTTTAATTTCCGTGAGTAAGCAGTATTGGTATCCTGCTGGCTTCCTGCTAGCCACAGGAGAAGGAAGGGGAATTTTTGCAATAATTTAAAAATACACTGAAAGTATGGAAAGGTTAAGAATTCTGGAAAAAAAAAAAAAAGAAACTAAACAAAGGCAAAGCAACCCAACGAAATTAGCCATTATCAAATAATCAAAGCAGATGAGAATTCTACAAAGAACAGGCTGCTAAAACTGGGTCCTTGGTAAAAATATGTCTATGATATTTTAAAGCAAAACTGTGAACACAGCTTGTTTTGTTTGTTTGCCTTGGTTATGTTTGTTTGGTTTTTAAAGTAAAATTTTGAATGGTCTCCAGCAAGCCGTCCCAAGGTGCATAAAAGTGAGATTAGTATTCGCATTTCTCAACTAGAGGCACAATGCAATATTCCACTGCAAATGGAAGAGAAATCTTTTGAAACTAATGACAATCTTGCTGTTTACCACCTTGCCAAATCCACAGGCTATTTGCTTTTATGCCAGCTGGGTTTTTTTTCCAGGAAAAGGCAGCTGATATGCTTCTTGTAGGAAAAATGGGTTCTGCTATAAATAAAAGAAAAAAATTAATGAAAATCATAAGAGAAAAACAAGTACCATGTTTTGAAATTTTCAAAGCCACAAATATTTCACACCACTGCGTTCACCTCTTAAATAAAGGAAAGCATTAGGCTTGGACTGATATTAGTTACATTAACTAAAACATCTGGAAAGGTTATTTACATGCATTCTGCATTTAATTAGAGCCTGAGCCACTTCATGCCACAAGCATACCTTAGCTTGCATGGCAGGTGCAAGGTTTACCCAGCTAGAATGGATGAGGGTCAATAGGCCAGCTTCAGCCAGCAACAAGTCTGAACCTAAGGAGCTTTATGCATAGCAACATGTTTTTGCTAAATTAATCCACAGTCTTGTGCTTTTTACCTTGGCTGCCTTCGCTATAGGAAACTGAAGTCACGCTACAATATATTGCAAAAAGGAACTCGTACCAGGGCTTAGTCTTTAACAAATGTTGAGTTCATTTTGTTGCTGCATCCTCTGAAGAGAATGCTGTTTTGCTGTCTTCAGCCTTGATTACTATGGGGAAAAGCCCTAAATGGAATATTCTTTTGGCCTGATGGACAAAACATGTGTGTTGATGCATCTCACAATGTGAACATGGTCATCAAGGGAATTGCTGTTTAACCATTCTAAAGTTAACTTGGGTACTGTGGAGTGTTTTCATGATCTTACGTTTACTGAAAAGACAATTGAGGAAAAAAGTTTAAAACGGTATTTTCTGCAATTTACATCAAGTATATCTATAGTGTAAGAAACAAACAATAAATGCTGATAAAAATAGAAAATTATAGTCAAACAATACTCACTTTACACGAGATATAAGTACTCTCATCAGCTGTTATTTAACAAAATTTATCAAGACAACAGGGAATGTCTGGAAAGAGACTCTGACCACCCTTTTGACTTCAAATAACATAGGGAATAAACTTGATTGCATTTAATGATTAGTTTAACATCTATTAAAACCAAATTTCCAAACCTCAGCTCTACTCTATCATTAAATAGATCATCCCTTGGGAGAAAAGGAATTCCTTCAGTTGTGTATATGAACGATATTTTCTGTAATGACTTTTCCAAAGCTAACTTATGGCTTGGGGAGGTTTGTTTGGGTTTTTTGTCTGCTTTGGGTTTTCTTTTTCTTGGGGAGGGAGGGAGTTTTGAATGGTGACAAAGTCCAGAACACAGGTGTCAGGTGTGAACCTTTGGTACTTAAGTTTGTAGGATGAGTAGCTGAGCCCACCTCAGAGTTGGGACTGGAAAAAACAAGGGCTTAAGACATTTCTCAAACAGTCTTACAAATCAAACAAACAGTTATACAAATCACTACATAAAGGTGCTCAGTTTCTGTCTGTAAAATGGGAACAATGAGATTTTTCTGCCTCATAGTGGTATCAGTAAATTAAAACCCATTAATCCTTGGCCAATATTTAGATACCATACTGATATAAACTATATTAATGAGCAAAGATAGCACTACCAAGTTTAATGGAGTTATTCACAAACTAAGAATAAGTGATCAAAGGATGAACTTCTTAATTCTCATTATAGATGGTTAGATATTTTTGTCAAAGTCTTTATCAGCATCTCACAGGTTATAATCTTTGATAGTGTAAAGGGCAAAAGGACCATTAACTTTAAAACTAGGCCAATTGACCCCAGCTGAAGATCATGTCCAATCCTGCTCCTACTGAGTACAGTCAAAATATGATGACTCCTAATTCTGTCAAATTTGCAGAGAAGCTAAAAAATGCTCCTTTTTTTCCCCCTTGCAATTACGCTTGTTCAACATGCTCTGACTTTTTATTATACACTTACTCTGCTTATGCCATATATCAGTTATTTTATGGGAAAGTCTACCATTAGATTAATAAAATCTCTTCCAACTTCAGCCCGGTGCTTTTACATAAATCAATGTAGCATGTGTTAAAGATCTAATTTCTAATTACAGTAAAGCAACAAAAGAGGTGGGGGGAGGAATATGTAGTTCATTGTCAGTCATTTTATCAAATAGCATCCACATTTGCTTGGAAGTAAGTCTTAATTAGCAATCTCCTTCCTCAGTAACTACCCTCCTTTAGCTTTTAAGCTAGGCATGTAGGTAATTAACAGAACTGCTTCGCTACCTATAAGAAAACCCATTAAATTTAGTAAAACTTCAGCTTTAAAGAAAGGCATGACCTAGCCAATGCAGAACTCTGACAGGGCTAACCTGGCTATAAGCAGAATTATTTCTCATTGTGCCCCAGTTTAAGGGGAAAGGATAAAGCACAGCGAACTGTCAGGTATGTTTGGCTTTCAGTTCCCTGTCTTGGATGGGAGGATTAAAAACAAAAAGACAACTATTTAGGAGATATACTGCTGAGTAACCAAAAAATCCTAACAATCTCTGCCCATGGAGGAACTTCATAAACATACCAAGCAAACCAGTCAGCTAAGAATATCCCTGTATGGTGCAAACATGTTTAATTAATCTTATGATAGATAGAAAAATGTAAATGTGTAGTACACAAAAAGTTTATTTTTAAATTACTAGACCAGGTTTTAATTGCTGATAACCTGAGGTCAGATATACAATAGGCCAGGCCTCTGTGAAGCAGTAAACTTGGCATCAGTTCTCTACATTCAGACATAGTCTGATCAGATTTTGTTTTGCAAAGGTCATTTAATTAGTAGTATCAGTAACTCTTACTACCTTAACATTATCTTTCTTCAGCTAATGATACCATTTTGCCTGCGCTAAGTAAAACAGGAATTAACAAAATTCCAATGGCTTACTTAAATGATAAATAACAAACCGTTTTAAGGAAGAAATCTCCTAGGGAGTGCGGAAAAACCTGCAGCTGAAGGCAAGCGAGTCAGGATGTGTAACTCTGTACAGGCATAAACAGGAAACGGAGCAGCTTGCGTTTGGATTGACAATCTGGCTCCAAATGGCTCTTCTACAGCGGGCACAATGCTTGACCCCTGTCAAACATGAGAATCGTGGTTTTGTAAGCATTTTCTGTCCTGATACCTCTCAGGGGGCCCTTACATAAAGTAGAATCTTTCTTTATCATTCTGCATGGTCAAGAAAGGTCTTGCTTAGTGAAATACTTAAAATTAATGATGTCACCTTTATTGTAAAACATTTCCTCATGCATCCACTTCCTATAGTTTTGGCAATAAACCCCCTGGAATAGAAACATCAGAGATTAATCACTTTGTAATGCAGAATAATATCCAATTCTTTTATTGTTATGTTCCAGCATAACATAGCAACTAGCTTGACCTTCTAGAAAAGAAGTCTCAAATGCTATGCCCACCGGTGTCACTAGGGTTTAACCCTAATTCTTCTTTACAGTTCATAGCTTTCTGATGCACTGATCCCATAAGAATTAAACATTGTGCAAGTTCATTGCACAAAACCTTACCCCGGTGTTTCTAGAGCATGTGTCCTGCAAGCAAAGTTCACCATAACGCTGGGAGGAGATCTCCATGCAGAGCAGCGCTGTATACCTGCCAGATTCAAGGATTCAGGGAAAATGACAGAAAAACTCAGGACAATAAGTTGAATCATAGACCTTTCATGACAGAGATGTGTCAGACCCCTTCCATTACATTCCACAGATAAAGATGTCTGTAAAGACCCATTTCATCTCTGAAAACGATGTGGGTGTTGCAGAACTCAAAGGAAATTACCAGCAGTAACTTTATTCCTAAGGATGTTTGCCAAGCCAAGGATTGGCTAAATCTCCTTTCCTTGGAGATTTAGCCATGGAACAAAAAAAATAATAACGAGAAGAGCATGAAAAACCTGGGAGTTTGTTCTGGTTCTCTGCAACATTTTAGAAAAAAAAAAAAAAGCTCATAAACAAGATTTTCAAATCAATAGCCTGAAGTTAAATATTTTATAAAGGTCAGAATGAAATGTAACTGATTTGAAAAAGTTATGCATACCAAATTTGGATCTGGGAGCCTCATGTTCAAAGCTTCTGAAAACAAGAATTGGTCCTGTATTCAACATAACGGTTATCAGCAAGAACACACCAGGAAAAATGCAGTATTTGCCATATCACCTTCAGAGCTCATAGTGAAACCAGATATTAAATTTTAATACTATTATCTTACACTATGGTCACATGTTGTTGTCAGAAGGGAAAATGGTGCTCTAAAACATTACATTTTATTGCAAGTACCTCAGTTTTGTAAGTTTTTAAAAACACCGAGCAAGATTGAGACAGCTTCAATCATTCATTCATACATTACAGAGGCAGTTAAAACCGCACTTACAAAGTAACAAATCACATCATATTTCTCAATACTAAAATAAAAGTCTTGTAGTATACAAGCTCTTGTATTCAACCTTGTTATTAACAGGCTTAGAGAGTAACAACAACTATTTGTAAACAAGCAAAAAAAATTGTGTTACTTATTATAAATTTACTGCCCTTTTTTAATATTAATGGCTTATTAAAGAAACCTCCAGAATTCAGAATGATAATTTCCCTATCCACTTTTAAATGCACTAACTTTGAGAATTACAATACTTCTTCAAAAATCTTCTCCATGGTATAAACATCTTAGAAAGAATATTGCCAACTTACTCTATATATACCTTCAGAACATGCTTTGCAGTAGCCCTGTTTTGATGCTGCAAAGCTCTACTTACTCAAAACCTATAAAGTATGACAGGGTTTCTCTCCCAGAAGAAATACGCACTTTTTTGTCCATTTTGTGGAAGTGAGTGCTATTACTGACCAGCAGCTTAAGGACATATGCTGGAATAAATACAACTGGTATTATGAAGAACTAGAGAATGCCAGTATTAGATTATTGTGGTTTAAAAATGTTTTTCAAGTGCCCTTTCTTTTAATTTTATTATTCGTGCCACAGTGACTAGTAACAGCTAGGTCTACAGTGCACAAACCAAAGAAAAAAGTCCTTACTTGAAAAAACTAACGGTCCAATTCGATGTTCTCTAAGACCTCAATAATCTGATGTTGGTGGGGAGGAGGGCGGGCTGGTTAGGTTTCATTTTAAAACAAATGGAAAACCAGTTGATTTGTATTTTGTAAACAAATACTCTGCAGATGGATAACAGCTTGCATGTGATCTTTCACTCATGTATTTGAAAGAATATTATCTTGCTCGATTCTTTAAGTAGGTGCAATTAAAATATTTTTTTTTTTTTTTTTTTTTTTTAGTGCTTCAAGAACTTTTGGTCATTATTTCAAGAATAGTACACAATTAACCAGAAACTATGCTTGCAAAATACAGCACCGTTTTGGAAAGATTTCCTCATTCATAGTCTTCCTAAGAATTTCATTGCAGCTTCATGAAAAACAATAGACTTGTGTCCCACCAATTAATTTATTTCAGCGAGTAGAAGGCAGGGATCTGGACTTTCAGTAAAGTGGATACCAGGAACAAGGGTCAGAGAAAGGAGATGTAGAATGTCTGTTTGTCACCTACACATCTTAATGACTAATAAGACAGCAGTAGGTAGCTCAGAGTCTTTCAGGGAAGAAAACAAACTACACGATGCACAAACATCCCCATCAGACGGCCAGTGGGCACCGGTGGCAGTCTGTGCTAGGGCAGCAAGGCGATCTAGTCTGGCAGTGATCGATCGGCGATGTGCCTGAGAGGAGCCGGCACGGCGCGGTACATGCTCAAGGCATGCTTGCTGGGGGAGGTGCTGGAAGGAGGCTACACTGGGGGAAAAGCAAGGGGAAATTAGATGCGACGATCAATTATAATATTTGAAAGCAAGTGATTAGCATACAATGACCAATTTCCTATTAAAAAAAAGCACCTTTAGTGGTATGTATTTAAGGCATATTCTGAATGTTATTTTAACACATAAGCAACAGTAGTTTAGAATTCTCCGATACGAACTGAGGATGGAGCTAAGCACCCCAGTAGTGACACAATATAAACTTCAGCACATGAAATACTGGAAGTTGATGTAAACAGCTTTTAATAGCAGTGAACATTTGTTCGCTTTGTTTAGACCATCTGGATGTTCCATTGTGTTCAGTTCAACACCGACCGCCGTCGGGTGACAGTTGATATATGTTAAGTACAAGCAAAGTGCCTCAGCCCACTCCAGGGACCCCGAGGAGAACTTTTCAGTGTTTTGTGGAATACGCTGTCAGACCGCAGCACAGTTGCCTGCATCCTTAATGGCTCTGGGCTGAAGTCCTACAGCTTTTTTTTTTTTTTTTTTTAAATCAAAGCAGAGTTTTGCTTTTACTGTTTGAAAGGTTAGGAAAACTATGCCAAAGTTCTTCCAGGCAGCTTGGAGAGCATCAGCTGACAGGAATGATTTTCAATATGGAGCAAAGAATAAAGAGAACAACTAATCCTGAGAGATTCCAGGTTCCACTCATTTTACATGCAATGTGGCTAACAGCCTTCTGAATGCAACAAAAGAAAAAAGTTACTTATAAACACAATGATGTAATTGTTGGGGGAGGAAGGTAGGAAATCCAGTTAGAAGCACAGGGCTATTTTCCATGCCTACCCCATAATATACTACATTACAGCCCAGCCACATTTTGGATAGTTGGCGATGCGTCCTCTGCAGGTGATCAAAGATATCTTTCAGGCACATTGGCCATCTCATGTTTAATCACTGATTGTGAAACACTTTGACTCCTAAAATTAAAGGGGCTATGCAAAGAAGAATTGTTATTATTGGTACTATTCTGCACCTTCACATAACCACCACTTCAGTTCAGCTTTGTACAATTAATACGTCCAGAGAGTAGGGCATAAATCTGAAAGCTTATTTGGATGCATTCACATACAAAAAAAGGTATTTTCAATTTTAGGGTACAAAATTGAAATAGTGTAGCTCAGCCTTCCCTTAGGATGTTGATCATGTAGTACAGAACTGTTTTTTTACCTCCAGAAGTATTATTATTTAATAAATCATTTGATACATCTGGAATGCCAGTGAAAATCTTAATATCATTTATCTTTCTTTAAAAAATCAAATCAACAGGAACAAAAGTACTGAATAACATGGAAAAATACACCCTAGGTGCTTACAGCACATGATCTTCTTTCTCTTTCAGTTATACCTGTTAGATTATTTTATCTTTTTTGTTACTCACTTTTCCCTGCAAAGTGTAGCTCTTAAACGTTTGACTCTTACCAGCTGTTGTGGTAACCTATTTATCCACCAAAAAGGTAGCATGTAATCAGCAACACTCCAAGGTTTCTCACATTGTACCTCAGCTCTGACAGGGGCTGAGACAACATATTAGTTTCCATTCCGCTTTGTTTAACAGCCTCTCACGAAGGCTGTTCCAAAGAGTACTGGGTGATGCTGGCTGTTACAGAGGTATCCACCTTAAACCGTCCTGCAAGAATCAATCTTGATTTGTCCGCATTGAAGCTACCAGGCAAACATTATGTACATGGCAATTTCAGTCACAGTTTGGAAACAACCTCCTCTTTCCTTTTTTTCAGTCTAACCCAAAAGAAGTTACTGTTCAGGAATAGAAATACCTCCTTCTAAAAAGATTACAGAGGGAGCCTCCAAATTATATTTTAAGTCTACAGAAAATTGTCCTGTAAATTATATGCATTTGAATGAATTCATTCTTTTCAAACGTAATGAAAAAGAAGCAATTTCTCCTCATAAAGTAGCAAATTCATTAACTTAAAGAATGCTTTACATAACTTCAAAAATATCCACATCTTACAAATCAGGTAAAAAATAAAGGTGATCAACAGAGTCTACATTCAAGCTTAAAAAACACAATTAAATTACAACATTCAAACATAGACTACTATTACCATAAAGGAGTCACTGCTCTGGCTGGAGTTAATATCCGGCTCATTTATATTGCTCACCTAAATTAACGGGACAACTCAAGTTATTTAACTGGATTTATGCTGGAAGACAATAATATATCTACATTTCCAATGTATAGGTAACTTCTAAACCTTCTCTTCCATATTTGTAATGTGTTAGCTGTTATAATTCTGCAAACATTACAGTTAACACAGGATTGTCTCTTTTCAACATTATTTCTATTTTGAGAGTTTTTGGGAAGTGTGATGCACAGTCAACTAAGCATTAAGAAGTGTATACTATATTTGCTATTTGAATTTACATTTGTATTAGGATTTCAAATAAGTTTTACAAGCATTAAATAAATGCTGCAATAGTTCTGAACTGCAAACACTACTACAGTATGTTTTATCTAATTTCCAGAAAGATAGACAGGCACAGAAAAGGCAGCTTAGTGAAAGGGCACAAGACATTAACTGTGGCTCTAGTCAAGAGAACACCTATCCCACGTGCTGCGGATGTTCAGGCACTGCATTTTTTCAATTACTATTTGAAGTTTGGGGTTTTTTTTAAAAGTAATCTCCCTTTTTTTAGTTTAAAATCATTAAGTCTCAAACTGCCAGTTCAGTAAGACTTGGGCTAAGCTACAAATATACCACACAAGCTTTCAGTTAACTGGTGACTAGGACTCACCTACGATGTTAATGGAAACTGAAGCCATTTGCAGGCCAAATAGTTTGTGATCAAATGTTTTGCTCATTCCTCTCTGCTGTTCCAAACATATATCCCATCCTTAATCACATTACATCCTTATTTTTCATAGTTGTTTTAACTCCCCTTTTTTCCCCCTTACGCTGCCTAGTCAACAGAGCTGCCTATCACATCAGGCTTCATAATCAGGTGCAGACTCCATCCTCCTGCTGTACAACACCAAGTACAATAAATGCACCACAGTGTCATTGTCTTAGCGTAATATTAAGGTGTGAAAAAATTATCAACTGATTAATATTGCATCAGACAAAAAAATCTATTGTAAATTAATAAATCATGAAATAATTTCCTCTTTCAAAACCAATACAATCAATAGTTCTCGTGCTATTTTATACCATCATGTAGTTAAGCAAAAGAAAATTGCGGACGTTATTAAAATGTCTTATCTAGGAAAATGTCTGAAGTTTCTGCTTTGTTCTTGGAAGAATGCAGTGAGTATCATGAGTTTATGAGCATTCACACAGAAACCAGCTGAGTACTTAATTTTTTGTGTTTGTGTACAATGTAATATTTCAAAAGAAACTGAATTTAATCGGATGCAGTAGAAGTTATTTGATAGCTGATAAATGGATGTACTGTAAAATGTAATGTCACCTAGTTAAAAAAGAAAAGAGAGAGAAGATGCTAATTCTGCTGATGAAGATATTGTTTTTCCCCTCTTGTGCCCTATTCATTATGCAAGGCTGCAGAATATGAAGTGTAGTGTGTGATCCGGGTGATCTAATGATCTCCCACACCTGCTCATCTGGTACAATTTTAATTAACACTCCAAGGAGGTTTGTCAAGAGTAATCAAAAACATTGTCGCTTATAAAGCTGTGGCAAGAAATCAATAGTTTTCATCAGAAAAGGTAAGGTCTGGCATAACTGAACCATTTAATTGCTTCATTCCAATAAACAAAAACTGCACATTTTAATGACTTGATTTTGGAGATCAATATCTAACCACATATTGCATTAAACAGCAACATGTGGTGGGATATTCACAGTCATTTCAATTCAGAATGAAGCATTCCTCTTTTTTTATTTCATCTCGAATGGCAATAGGTTGCTGAGCCTATGCAGTGCTATGATTTATATCAAATGAGTGACCTCTAGGGCTGTAAGACTAGAACGGGTGACTAGTTCTCAATGGTAAGCTACTGGCACTTGACAAAGTGCCTGAAGCAGAATGAATTTACTTCTCTTTTCCTCAATCATCAACAGGCTCTGCCCTGACCCCCATACTGACTCCTATAACAAGATCTCCTGTCTCTGACTGAAAAATTTACTGTCACGTCTACTTTTCATTGAGCTCAAGTGAGTACTTCTGTCACCTTCAGTGAACTGAGTCTGTAAAAGATTTAACTAAACACCAGTCACAGTTTAAAAACTAAGCAAGAACAACTCATATAAAAAAAATACCACTTTTAAGCACTTCTGTTGCTTAGAAGTCCATGAGCTATGCCTTTTTATTATGGTTTTGCTTCTTTAAGTGTTCATCATTAAACTGTTAAAAGCTACGGCTCTGCAAAGAAATGAATGAAAGACTCATGGTATAAGGCAGGTATCATGACATTAGCAAAACCTAGTAGTGATGGAACACTCCTCCTGGACGCAAACGCAGCCAAAGTTGAAATGTTTGTGAACTAGGAAAGAGTCAACACTGTGAGATTTTACATATGAACTATAAATCACACAGCCATTTGAATTCATGATCTGATTTGTATGGGATGTACAGCATCACCATGCTCAAAATATGTCTATATACAGTAATGAGATTAACATTTTTTTTTTTACTGTTCAAAGGTTTATAATTTTAAAGAAATACTTGTAAAACATCTTTTCACACTCTTCCACTAACAGCAGTTATCACAGAATATAGGATACCTACTACACATAAAAGCATGAATGGTATATCTTAATGATTTTAACCGGCATTTTACTAATATTTTAACTTTATAAAGTAATAAGAACCCTTTCTATCAACAATAAGGCAATTAAAAGAATGACATTTGATGGTTTATTCCAACATCTCACTAAAGCCTTACACAAAATTTTCACTCCCTCTTTAATTTTCAATTCTTCTACCCTCCCTGCTTCACAGCTCCTGGCTATTGGCTTTTACAATCTGTCCCTAGAGAGCCAGGAGTTATTACCCCTGTCGATGGAAGAGAAAGGGATGTTATTCCCCTGTCACCCTCTCCGGCTCCAGCAGATTCCTAGCTCTGATCTATAGCCTTCATCGGAGAAAAGCGTCTGACATGCTGTTAGTCCTCAACCCTGTCAGATCCATCTACCCATGCTACTGGCATTACTTACTGGAGTCAGAGTCACAAGAGTCAGACCAAAAAATTTGAGAAGCAAACACTATATCCACTTCTCTTTGAGTAAATATAAGAGAGGAACATCTGCCGCAAACCATGCAGGTTTCCAGGAGGCACTCTGTGCCACGTACGCTTTGAATCTGAGCTTAGAAACAGATAAAGTAGCATCTGAAATTATTGACGTTTACAACAGAAATACTGCATACTCTAGATAGCATCAGGTAAACCCAAAGGATACAGAACAGTTAACAAAATGGACTTAAGCAAATTTAGTAACTCCTTCAATGCTGTTTTAACAAACTACCGCTTAATTTTTTAATGCTTCCCTTTAACATGGCTGCTACATAAAATGGGCACCTTCGATGGCAGGCAAGAGGCAGCATGAGATTGTTTTGACTTGCTTCACTTGTACTCTGCCTGTCGTCCCACAATACAAATCTATACATGAGCATTTTGCATGCATTATTTTACTGGATTTCAACAGTAATTGACAAAATAACAAACAACCTTTAATTGTAAAGTATCAATAAGGGGACTGTGAAGATGGCTGGCTTAGTTCATCTTATACTCCACATACTCAGCAAAATGAACTGATCTCATCCCACACACACTGACCGAATAGCGTAAGGCTTGGCTCTGATCTCCGCTACCTCCTTGAGTCAGATACTACTCTTATCAGGCTAGAGCCAAAACCACTGCACTTGGTGTGGCTGTCAAGCAAGGAGTGATGCTTCATCCCAATACACACAGCTTTTGCTCACACCGGCAGTATTAGCAATACAGGCAAAACCGTGAAGAAGTGGAAGTCCTGCTACAGCAGTGCTCAGCCCCTCTTCAGGCAGATGGGTGCCATCACGCCCCTCTCCTCACCAAGGTCCTGTGGGCAGAGCTTCTCATGTACCCATCTGCTGTCTCCTTTTCTTTTTTTTTCCCCCTCTCTACTTATTTTCTTTCAACAACGTGTATTGGGTCTCGCTGAGATGGAGTTAATTTTCCCCATAGCAGCCCTCATAGTGCTGTGCTTTGTATTGGTAGCTGGAAAGGTGTTGGTAACTCACCAGTGCTTTGGCTGCTGCTGAGCAGTGCTCCCGCAGCATCAAGGCTGTCTCTCCAACATCACCCCCCTTCAGCAGCAGCCTAGGGGTGGGCAAGATCTTGGGAGGGGACATAGCCAGGACAGATGACACAAGCTGACCAAAAGAATATTCCATACCGTATGACGTCCGCTCAGCGATAAAAGCTAAGAGAAAGGAGGGGAAAGGGGGGGCATTCGTTATTTATAACATTTGTCTTGTGGAGCAACCGCTACATGTACTGAAGCCCTGCTTCCCGGGAAGGGGCTGGACGTCACCTGCTGATGGGAAGTAGAGAATAAAATCTTTGTTTTCATTTTGTTTCTGTGCACAGCCTTTGCTTTTGCCTTTATCTTGACCCATGAGGGGTTTTTTCCATCTCATTTTCTCCCCTCCCTGTCCTGCTGAGAAGGGGAGTGATAGAGTGGCTTCGTGGCACTTGGCATCCAGCCAAGGTCAACCCACCACACAAGGCCATGAAAAGAACAGGTTTGCTTCCCCTTCACAGTTTTTACAGAGCAAGCTCCCCCTTCCCATATTTCATCATAAGCAAGGAGGCTGAACGGGGAAGGTGTTGCTGTTTCCACTTCCTTTCTTTCCCTGTACTCAAGAAGCAGGAGAAAGTGAGCTATTACTAGAGGAGATGAGGGATCGGAGTCAAAGCAGTGACTGTAGGTGGTGCAGGATGAGAGCTACTGGACATTGCCCAGGTGGCCAAGGCGGCCAACAGCTTCCTGGCTTGTATAAGAAATACCTCCCAGGAGGTATTTAAAAGATATATAGATGTGGCACTTAGGGTCATAGTTTAGTGGTGGACTTGGCTGTGTTAGGTTTATGGTTGGACTCGATGATCTTAAAGGTCTTTTCCAACCTAAATGATTCTATGATTCTAAGATTTACTTTTCCAGGTCAGAATTCTTTTTGACCAGAGAAATCACCACATTATCCTTAGGAAATCAGGAAGTTTAGCAAATATTCTATAAATTTAAAGGTAACAGCTAGAACACAGTCAGACTTTGAGATTCATGGTAGGCAAGGGAGTGTCCCTGCAGAGGGGATCAGTAGGCAGCAGAATAGAATTTTGATCTTGAATCAACTTCTGTTGGAATATAAATAATAAAAATTCTTTTACTTTTGGTGTCCCTTAAAACTCAAACACATGCTGCCTACAACTACCTATTCAATATTAAGAAATCGGCTCTAATCCTGCAGGATCAGCTCCTGCCTGGTTTTTAAAAGTTTCCACGCTCATTATGATCCCAATTGTCCAGCAGAAACGGCAGTGCCCACAGCTATACGGGACGTATTTCCCCACTGAGAAACAACAAGAACAGCCTGAAATCTCAGAAGACAGACTGGTAAAATGTTCAGATAACTAATGTTTGGGGCATTTTTATATAACCATACATACTTCTTTTGCTTTCCTGAGGTACAGAGCTATAACCATAAGCGGTTTAATCTTCCAAACCCAGCAAACAACATCTTAAAATTATTTAAATAGGCACAACAGAAGTTTTAAAGCACAAGCAAATGGGAACTTACAGAGAAGGAAAGGAGGGGGGCCAACAAGAGTATTACTTAAGATATTCCATGTGAGGATACACTGGGTTATCCTTTTTAGCGTGAGGAGAAATGAGAAATGATTTAGTGCATTTAACCAGGAAACTAATAGAAATTAGAAATTATGGAGCAGAAAAAAAGCAAAGTACTCTTCTTATGCACAATGATAGCTGCTCTCTTTCCTCAGAGGCACTGAGGCCTGTCAGAAAGGATACAGGCTGCTTTCTCATGGCAATTTCACTCAAATTCATGTATTTTATCCTCCTGAAAGTGAATAACTTTCTTCTCATTGTAAGAGATTATAACTGTAAAAGATCATCATTAAACTCCTGCCTCAAATACTATGATGAGAAGACATTTAACACAGGGACTACCTGGGCAGTTATGACTATACATTGCACGTGTTTGCACATGAAAACGTATTTTTGGCAGATTTTTACATGCCTTATCTGGAAAAGGTTCTGTATAGAAAACTGTGTTGTATAAATACATGAAAAATGTAATACACAAAAGTGAAAATAACCAGCTTAATTTTCCACAAGCATCCTAAGACAACATTTTCAGTCAGAGTTATTTTTAATATGTAATATTCTAATGTTCAGACATTCACAAGCCCATAAAACTTAAGACAAATGCAAAATAAATAGGGAGAATTAAAAATTAAAAGAAGCACAGGGTAGTCAGGCGATACAAATGCTAGAAGGTAACATGGGCGTTTCAACATTTGCAGTAGTATACGTTTATATTATTTGCTATATTTGTTACTTCCTGAATATATAAAAATATATGTGGCCTGAGATGGAAGGTGTCACATGTTGCCCAATTTAAGAATTTCACTTTCAATTCATAATAGCTTTGTATTTCTTCTTACTTTTTCAGCTCTTCAAACAAAGCAATTCTAAGAAGCGCTTTGGCTTTTCTTAAGTGAAAGCTGATACACTGCATTTCTACCCTTTGTAGGAGTGCACCCACATTGGAAAAAGGATGGGGGTGGAGGACGTCTAACTTAACCATGATTCAAAAATAATTAACACATGGCAAAACTCTCCTGTGAACAAGAGTCCACATAGTTTTCGTATCCTTTAGCAGTCAATGTAAACTAGCAGGGACCTCACTCGCTACAGGACGATACTAACAGCTATTGGAGAGGAAAATGTTCTACCATAAATACCAACCACAAAACTCATCCTATTTTGAATTCTAAACAAGCAAGCACATACTGCTAGTATACCACTGAGGCATTTAGAACCAAAATATGAGTTTTGCTTTGGTTTTGTTTTTATTTTTTAATTTGTATTCAATCTAAATAGATGGCATTATAACAGCAGTAAGGACATGCCAAGTATGAGGAATAAACATTGAAAATGCTCTTATTTTTGTGTATAAATCCCCTTAAACCCTGGAAAATCAACATGAAATGCATTTTAAATCATTGGGAAGAGGTCCCAGCACTGCAGACCTCCAGTAAGCTTATTAAACATTCTCTGTTCTATTCATTGACTCTTTAATATCAATTCAGAATAATCTTTAAAAAAAAAGGAGTTTAAATTATTCCTAAATGTGAATTATTATTCATAAGAACCCTTGAGTGTCACCTCATCACTTTCCAATAACAAGTTACAAAGGTGGAAAATGAAGGAAAACGTGCAAAGAACAACAGAAAAGCATTGACTGAACCCTGGAAGTCCAGGAATGAAAGTTTAAAAAGAAAGTGTATTACAAAAAGAAGCAAGAGATCAGGCAGATTTTGCCTTGAAGAATCTCTTAGTGACCTTATTCAGGGAAAATTTGATTGTGGTGAAGAGTGAAAGAATCTGACTATTCACCATGCTAAAATTAGCAAGAAAAGAAGCAAAATCAACTACAGAAGTGGCATTGTTGTCTGAAAAGCAGATTCATGGTCCGGTGTGCAATAAGTCAATTGTCACACAGCATGTTTATGTTTGAAAGGTGTAGGAAAGAAATGGGAAAAGTATCTGGAAGCATTCCTGAGGTCATGACAGTTTATTTATTCTTTTGGACAGTGCCGAGTATACTTGAAATTGCATGGAAGTTCCCACCCATGAATTTTACTCTCCCTGTAAATCCCCTCCTATATTACTTCAGCATAACACTGGAAAGAACAAAATTCTCCAAACCACCAAAATCTCCCTCAGAACACTAAAACTTCAGCCATTCCATGGCAGGATACAAGGCAAACTCAAACTACAACTTTGAAAAGGCTGTAGAGCTCTAAATTTCTTCCATCTAGACAGTTTTCTTCCATCTGAGCTTAATTATCATCATCTCTTGGGTTTCCCTCCTCATTTTAGTTCTTGATCGTGAGCTAAAACAGCTTTTGCATATTCTATGTTATAAACACATTACATCTCAAAATGACAATTTCAGGCCTAATTGGTTAATTTCAACTACTCTAAAAACCTAACAAATTATATTTCTTTCTGTTCTGCAGTCACATGGTGGAGTGTCATTGGGAAGATGACCCTAACCAACACCAGCTGTGCCCAATTGCCATTAACATTACAGCTCCAGCACATTCACACAATCTATGAAGAACTGACAATTTAAAGCTCCCTTTTAAGAGAATATCAAGGTCATAAAATTCAAATCCCATGTTCTAAATCTATTCCTCATCAGCCTTTGCAAGTCACAAAAAAAAATCACATGATCACAGCTGGAATTAAAATTGGGCCTTTTCCTTTAATCCAGCAATAACCACCATATGCTGCATTATCCTAGAAGCAACAAAGAATGGATGCATCTCCAGCTCAGCAACACATCAAACTAACCCACATGTTTCTTTTCACATATTTTTTTCATTTCAAAAGAAAATACACAAAGCAAAAATGTCATTAATAGGTGGCAAAATTTGTTTCTTTGATGTATGCTTGCTGGGAACCTTAGTGGTCCCTCAGAGAGTACCAAATAAAACTATTTCTATCCTTTCCAGGTGCATCAAAGCAGAGAAGCTGGTAACAAAAACTCTCAGCTTATTCTGTGAGCATCACAAGAGACACTGGTTTCAAATATATCCTCCTTGATCAAGACCACAGGAAGAGTTCCTCCTTAATGGAGAACCACACACCATTGCAGAAACAGCCAAAGTAATTATTGACACGGTGGGTGGATGAGAGAGAGAAGAAAGAGAAATGGAAAGAGCGGGAAGGTGCAAATCTGACTTAATATATGATTTGAGACTCAACAGAATATGCAGGGGAACTCACGATAGATTACTCACTCAGAAACTGGAAGAAGGAAGGAAAGAAAACCCTTCCTGGGGAAAGAAATCTGCCAAGTACCAACAGGGCTGGGATGTCTCAAAATGAAGCGCAGCAGGCAGTGCAAGAGCTCGCAAGGACAGCCCCATCTGTTACAGCCACCAGTATGACTCTGGTGAACATAAATTTTACTGGTGTGTGTATCTCCCCTGCATCCTATGTGCCTTCAGACAACTCTGTCCTGGAGCACCGTTCTGCAATCTGTAGGCACAAAACCCCGCTAGTGGTTTCACTACATTTCAGCTCTTCAGTAACTATCAGAGTAAGGTGGGTGATTTCCCATGAAACGTACAGCCCTTTAAAAGAAATGGGTCCTTTGTTCCTCTTGAGAAATGTTTATTACCCTCAGATTACAAGGTCTCTGCAATATTACTCCATAAAAGCGTAAAAACTGAGTGATAACTGTTCTAATCACCGTAAACCTCTGTCTAATGCTGCAACTTCTGTAGACAACACTACTTTGGAAATACTCTTTATATTTGTTATTTTGGAAGACAGGAGATGGGAGAAGTTAATCTACTCCTTACAGTATGATTATTTTGAACAAATTATAAAATGGCCTATCATTTTTATTACTCCTTGGCCAGGCAAATAATATTTAATACTTTACTTACATTTTCCCTGCAAGAAAAAAATTAGTGCAGGGTGAAGGTTAAATTCAACTTGTATGTCCATGTGAAGAGATATTACTATTGTCTCATAAAGAAGATACATAATTAAGGCTGTGAACTGCATGATCAGTTCCATCGTTAGCAGAAGGGATTTCTGAAATCTATATTGATTTTTGCCTGTGAATCTGCATTAGCCTAATCCTCATATACAAGCACTGTGAATCCACAGAGAATTAGGTTTTTCCCCTTTCGTTCACAAAAATCTCACAGCTGAAATTTTTGTGAGAAAACTGGTGACAGGCCTAGGTGTTTTCCAAGAATATGTACGTAAAAAAGTACAAGTTGTAGGGGAGCTTTCTGCTACAGAACCTGGTTTGAATATATTGACACCTCTTTCAGGCAAATCACGTTTTGTTTTACATTACTTTAAAGGGGATCTGAATATCATCCACTACAAAGGTGTAGCAAACATTACAGGTGGCATGCTACCAAAGATATAAAAAAAGAAGGGAGGCAAAGAAATTAAAATATTAATGGACCAAGTTCTGCTTTTAACGATACTAATATAACTACCTTACAACTAGATTAGCCCGATCCAGAAACTCTTCATATCTTTAGATTCCCAGGTACAAGCAACAGCGCTCAAAGTTTTTCACCACATATCAGTGCTGAATGCAATGTACCATTGAATCAAATGTATTTCCGACAAATCAAACAGCTGGGAAAAAAGGCATATATATATATATATTATATTTTATACATTCCAGTGTGTCATGGACATACCGGGTGGGTAGCACCAACTCCTGCTCCAACTCAACAAGCTCCTGCACACTCCTGCCCATCTACACCAGGTAACTCCTGTGTCAGCACCCCCATGCCCTATACAAATCATCAAAAGGACTGGCTCATACAATGCATATCCACAGCCCACCATTAAAAGAAGTGCAAAACATCGAATGCACAAAAAGCAAATACTTTAAAATCAGTTTCTCTTTCAGAAATCAGCTTCCTTCTTGGAAAATACTGGTAACCTCAAAATGGCAGTGAAAAGTGCCCTTTGACTCAAAAAGACACCGTAAAGAATCGTCACGCTGACTTCCTAACAGCAACCTTCGTACCACACTTGGAGTTTGAAATTAGTGTCTTCAAAGTCAGCAGTTTTCACTTGAAAAAAATTTCTTTGGACCCCAAATTTTCAATTTAGAATTTGAATACCTATCTTGGTATATGTGCACTCATTTTCTCTGCCCCCCCCCGCCCTGTTTTTTTTTCTTTTGGTTTGTTTTTATTTTGTTTTTAATAAACAGAGCTGACCTGTAACTACAGAGAACCCAACACATCTGTTAAAAGGTTGACAAAGAAGGGAAGTCAGATGCTGCGATAGAAATGCATTTTACGGTTCCTTTAGGAATCTAACTCCAAGACCCAGCATGTGTTATTAAAAACAAACTACTTGCGGTAAAAATCTATTTCTGGGGATTGTTTACTGAAATGAAATGTTTATTCGCTAGGGCAGTATTTAAAGCTCCAAAGATAAGTGCAAACTGTTCCTGAAAAGAAACATGATGTAATAAAATGCAAAAGGGAAGTGGTGACAATATTAGCTTTGCACCAATTCATTTACAGTAATTTCAGATTTCATACATGTAAATTAAAGCAAATTTCCAATAACAGTGAAAGAAGTCTTGCTGTGTTTGCTTGTAGTATAATTTTCAACACTTCCAACTTCCTCACAGAAGGTTCAAGATTATTTTATAACTGAGGCCACACAGAGCAAAGCATGACATTGAAAAATAGACTTAATTATTCCTACAAAAAGATTCTTGGCATAGGTCCACTTCATATCAGCTTAAAATACCCTACGCTGTTCTATTGGCAGGATCATATGTTTACAAGCACTGGATTACAGGAGTAACCACACCTCCAGGCTAATTTAAAAGAATTTCTGTTAAATAGAAACAGTAGGCTCTGGTTTCTTAAATTCGAAAGGGGAGGAAAGCGGCATAGGATACAAGGGGAGATATTCCTGTTATAACTCTCACTTCATCGGAATACTATGCAATAAAGGGCAAAGGGCCTATTTTAATCCTAGGTGATGCAACAAGACTTAATTCATGTAACAAAGCTTTACTTATATTGCCAAAGCATGTAAAAATAGACCAATTTGTTAGGGAAAAGCATCTCGGCACACATACTCCTCCCAAAGTATTCACAGCAGTTCCTGCAAGTTATTAGTTTGTCACAGGATATTTTCTCCACCTAACTAAGTACACTCCAGCAGCAAAAAAGTATTCTCAGGATGGCTGCAAACCCTTGTCCAGAATGAGTAAGTACTTACGTAACTTAACAGTTTATAGCCCCTTTTGCACTTTTCCTTAGAAATACTCCTTTGGATGGATTTATCCACTATAGCAGTAAGGAGAAACAATTTTAAACTATCAAGAAGAATTCTTGGGTTTTACTCCCTCAAAATGAACATAGTCAAGGCAAATCTTCACCAGTATCCAGTTTTGAATCCAAGCCTGAATTCTTATCTGGCCCACAGATTTTTCAGCCATATCTTAAAGTACAATCCAACACAAGCATCAGAAGCGCTGTAGCGGCCCGAGCACAGCGCTGCACCTGAGCTAACACAGCCTGACTCCCAGCAGGGCTGCGATACTGAAAGAGGGCTGCGATTTAGCACAGCGGGAATATTCTCAGCACTCAGAAGACTCGGGACATTTCCACATCGCTGCCAGGAGCACTAGAGCCTGAAAAGCACAAACTGCCGAGGTACTCACCTCTAGTAGCTGAGGTGGGTATTTTTGCTTCCCTACTATGGGGTACCTCAAATTACAGGGATACAGCACTGTACCACATGCATAGTACATAGGCCACAGGCCTTTGTATCCATGTTGTTAGTAGAAAATGCAAATTTAAAAACATTGAGTTATTCCCTAGTATGAAAGTCTAAAATAAAGAGTCCCCTTTGTCTAGTGGGCTTTTTTTTCCCCTCTTTTTTTTTTTCCTTCTTTTTTTAATAACCCCTATTGACCATTGCACTACTGACTAATATCTTCTGCATCAGAAGGAAAAATGCTGAGGATGTTTGTCAGCCGTATTGTCATGAAAGTCAAAAGCAGATATGTAAGAGAAGAAAGATTATCACATTAGACATAGAAGAAGAAAGATTAACCTATGAGAGCTGTAGAAGCAGAAAGATGAGCAAAAAGTGGGGGACGCAATGGCTCCAGGGGATTGGTAATGTGTTAGACTGCCTTTCTCCTCTAGATCACTGGCTCACATCCAGCCCACATCAGTAGTGACTGAGTGTCATTACCACCTGATGGATTTTTGGTGACCTCTGCAAAAATGAATTGATGGTTTCAGTCCAGCTGAATAAATGTTCCTATCATAACAGGTACACCACGGTCTCAGCAGAAGGAAGGGAGCAGACATGGACAAGAAAATGTACCTCTATCCCTACAAACCAGTTTAACACACGAGGAAGTCCACTTACTAGATGTGCCGCAGAGATTTATTTAATACTTTCATAGCTAGAGGATTGTGCTGCTTTTTTGAAGACTTAGTGTTCACCATCCCTCAGTGTTCCCCATGCGTTTGTCCTGGATTCTCACAGGCAAAAAACTGCCTGCAACCAAGTCAGTGCAGTAGAACTGAAAGTCTCTTAAGGAACAATGTGAATTTGGAATTATATTACACACACTGTTGCTAAAGTTCCTCCCATATGAAAGCACGGTAAGATAATACAGCTTTAAACATGCCTCTTAAAGCGTTCTGTTTAAAAGTTGTGTAATATTAACTTGACTGAACTAAGAATTAAAAATTGTTTTCCCTGCAATTGCAAAACACAGCCCAAATGAACATTCTCTCCAGTCTAAGTTTCAAGGTGCATTCATTGTCCCAAAGCATTGCATGCGCATGCATAAATGACAAATTTTCAGAGGATGTGTTTGGGATGACTGGAAAACAGCTGAAATTCCCTGGTCCCTTGAGGCATGGGTTTAGCAAGTTCCTCCTCTCAAGGAAACAGGAGCCCAGTACGGTATTTGGGATGCTGTAGCTGCTCTGTGCTTAGTACTTCAGGGGAGCTCACAAGAGGGTCCAGGGAGAAGGAGCAGCTCTTGAGGAACACAAAGCACAAGCAGCCACTCAGTCCCTGGAGCTAAATGGCACCTTTTCCCCCAAACGTAACAACAGGCAATCCCAAGCCTGGTACATGCGGGGATGCAGGTTCAACGTGAACATCGCATTTGGCCATATTTGAAGAGCAAGGCACGCAGGGGTACTAGAGCTGTCATCTCTATGCAGCACACTGCCAGTGACTAAAATGCTGTGGTCTCAGGGGGTCAAACACCTCTCAACAGCACAGCATTTTTAAAGAGGTGACCAGATTACAGTTTATTATGATGTCACAAGCATGGCATTGTATTCCAGTCTCTCCAAATGCTCTAATATCTACAAGGAAATCATCTCAATTAAAAAAAAAAAAAAAAAAGAGGTATTATATAAAATTAAACAAATATTGAAGAAAAGAGGTTGTTGTCCAGCTTACTAAAGTTACAGGAAGTAACTAGAGCAAACTCAGTGCTAAAGGACAGCTGATATGGCAAGCAGAATGTCACATCAAGTATTTTTTCAGAAACAGACCTACCTTTACCTTGCTGTAGCACTATTTTACACATCTCCTTAAGAAAAAAATAAAGGTTATATTTAATAGATGTTACAATAGAAAAAGTGACACCGATTGTTATTTTTGTTTGTATTTGGTATTTTTCCTTCACAATGGAAAACCTATTTGAAGTGGACTTTTTCTACAAAAGAAGTATGCAGAGTTTGAGGAGAAAAGAAGGTCCTTTTTTACCATGACAGCATGAGATTTCCAAATGTCAGGTTCTTGCTTTCATGGATGGCTTTTGGTGAGCCAGACTAGAATGGGACCATGCCATCAAAACACAGAGCACTGTTGCTCAGAACTGCATTACACTCAAAAGACAGAAATTTCCACCTCAAAAAGTGTGGGTTTTTTTAATAGAACCCAACATTTTTAGTTAGCCATCCTGAGAACCCAACAGCAAGAACTCTGAAGTTCAACATGTTGTCGCTCTCCTGCCAACCGCTATTCTTCCACAAGCAAGAATACAAACACAGAACTTGAGAATAAGCACTTCTGATCTATTAAAAAGAAAAGCCCCCATTGCTCACCATGAGAGCAAAAGGCTTGACACTTAGTTTTCTTTGTTGCTTATTCAAATGTTAATAGGAATTCTTGCAGCCTCAGTGATCCTGTTTCTTTAATTTACTCTGGTTTTACCCAAGGTGAATAAGCCCCTGCATTTTCCTATCTCATGAGTTTTTCATACGGGGAAGTTTCTTCTCAGAGGCAATGAAAAAATTGTGTAAACTGGCTGAGGAAACTGAAAATGTGTTGTGAAAGAATGAATATTTTTTGATGTTCACCATTCAGCTCTGGGGTTTTTTTTTATATATAACAATTTGAATATTTTTATATGAATTTGAATAGCATTCACTTTTTTTTACAATAATTAGCAAATAGCATATTGCTGGCTGCAGTAATTACATGTAGAACTAAACCACCCTATTAAAACTTTGGCAGATGATTAACTGCCTGCTGTTCTCCATCACAAACAGGGCTGCAGAACGATTGGCCTTCTCTAAAGATCTAAAGATACATACGATCAATTTTGAGTTGCTTCAGCAAGCAATCACAGTATATTACATTGAAAAGGCTTGCCTTTTGGGTTTTTGGTCAGTTGGTTTTGGTTTTTACACTATTACCTGATATTTTCAAGAAAGATGGAGAGGAAGAAGTGACTGTAAAGAGTCTGCCCACTGATCTGAATAAATTGAACAGATATAGCTGAGAGGCTTGATAAAGGGGTAGGACTACATCAAAACATGTATGCTCAAATATGGCCAGTGCAAAATCTCCATGAAAGACCTTGACCGCTATTTTTTCAAAAGCAAGTATTTCATTCTAACCTTTTATCAACATTTTTTATCTTAAATCTGTACTTGCTTCTTCCCATTTCTCTTTTTCCCAAGATGAGAAGCAATTTCAAGTGTCAGAAACTTCTCAGACATTGATGTTTGCTGCTTTAAAGAAGAGAGAGAGAGAAATATATCCCTATTTTAACAAGTCTAGACAAACATTCTCATATGATGGAAATGACGTCCTAAGAACATTTTTCCTTTAATACCACAGAACCAAACAGAAGATAGCAACACAGAAAAACTTTAAGCTATCCGTATACTTCTGTGCTGACTCTTTGTTTATATGCAGCAAAGAGAAAATCACTAGCATATGTCCTAGCTGTTACAAATTAAAGCTCAACTTTGTCACCCTTACTAAACCAAAGAGCAATTATTCCTGCAAATAAGTACAATGGTACTATTCATTCAGGTAAATACTGTTCCATGTAAGGATTGCAGAATCAGGACCTGCAAGAAAGCAACACATTTTAAATTGCCTGGTTGATCTCCATTTTCAAAGAGAAAATGAAGATCAGTTGCTCAACCTGTGGGATAGAGTCATTATTTGAAATCTGAATACATATATCGAGATTATTGCAACTACATATTTTAAAATAACTTCCCACCAGCAAAGAATGTATTTGAACCTGAGAGTATATTTGAACCTCCTATCTGATTGCCTTATTTGAAGCATAAGCACCTGATAAATGTGCAAGTGATATACCTTCAGACACAGCAAAATAAGCAATTACTCCTGGGGGCTATAAGCAGCTGAGTAGCCTGGTTCAATTGTCTTGTCATACCTTATACTCTCTGCAACTCCTTTGTTCTGGTATCCACAAAGCTTTATTAAAGTAGAGTTTAGTCATTTGCTCACTGCAATTCCAACAAACTGAGCCAAATGAACCATGTTCAGCCATCTGGAACCCCTTCCTCCAGAGTTTGCTCCCTTTGGGCTGCAGAATCAGTCTATTACCCCGGCATGACACGATCCAGAAACTTGCTACTGCTACAGGACCTCAATTACAATTCCCAGTCCGGGTATTGCTGTCAGGGATTCTGCAACGCAACAGACACTGTATTTGTACCTCACGTTACTGCAAAGCTATTAAAGCCTTTGCACTTGGAATTTGCAAGCAACATCACAGGGGGCTACGGACCAGAGGAGAAGCCTGTACTGCCTCAACCGGGCTTAAAGGTGGGCAAGAGCACAGGGAAGGATCAGGGGCTCTACGATCAGACGAAGGCAGGGCAAACAGGCTGTCCTACTCTCTGCCCTGTAGCCAGTTACTGCAGCGAGGGCACACAGTACTCGGCTGGGGAGGGGATCAAAGGCAGAGGTCGATACAAACCCTCCCGGTAGAACTGAGGAAAGGACAGATTAGTTAGAAAAAAAGGAAGGGGGGGAAAAAAAAAAAAGAATTAATGCTGGTAACCTATCCCCTGCTTCTCCCCAAAACACACAAGGGATTTTTAGTGCTGGCAAGTCAATATCTCTTAACTACCTCTGACACTTGATTCAGAGGAAGATGCGTGGCCCTCATGGCTCTTCTCCTACTTGTCAGCCAGCCAGCACGCTCTCAAGTACACTCAACAACAGAAGGATGTTCCCAGACTGAGAACCTCATCTCCTAGAAAGAGGGCACGGGCTGCACCGCTCCTTCCTCTGCCTGAAAAAGTCACTTTTGCATCATCACGCAGGTCAGGGAACAAAAGGAGGGTGAGGTGTTGTGCCCAGGTAGCACGAACACAGCATAGATGAAACACTAGGAGTTAACTGAAATATTGAACGTGCTTACTCTTCTGTTACAATGGCAAATACTTATTGGAATCATAGCAAGCAAACACAAAGAGGCATTAAGCTGGCAAAATCTTCTCAGATGTAGCTAGGAGGGAGGTCCTTTCAAACATGCCCACAAAAATGCCAAAGTAGCTTGTCTTTTTCTTTCCCGTCAACATCAGCATCCCTAAAACAGCCAAGGCTAATGACATATAAAACCATATTGAACTCAGAACTTAGTAAATCTTGCTGTCAAGCACCAGTAGGAAAGTATATGAGCTCAGCAACTGACTGTAGGATAGTTGGGCACCAAGCTGATAGCCTGATTTAAAAAAACCCCAACTTATTAATTATCCCAGGAGACATCTTGTCAGGACAGTTCCCTTCTGTTTGGCAATGTAACTTGTATGTTAGCAAAGTGCATTCTAGTAATCCTTTGTTGTAAAAATAAGGTTTTTTACTTCCATCAAAGCTAGTCACATTGTTTGTATTCAAGGAGAGGCCTGGCTATCCCCATCACTTCAAAACTCTCACTACACAGCAGCTCTGGCCTCACTAAACACTTCAAAGCATTCCCTAATAAAACATATAAAACAAGTGACATGGTCAGCAGCAGTTTTTACACAAAACCCAAACACCAAAGCTCCAAGATCCATACCCGTTCCTGTCCCTGGGGGCTCCCTCTCCTCTCAGCAAAGCAAGGCTGCTGCAGCCAAGGAAGTGTCTCTCAAAAGCTTCTCCCCTTCACAACGCTTTCTCCCGAAAGCCTCTCCCTTTCCATATTAAACAGAAACAAAACAGCTGCATATTTTTCTATAATGTCCTTTCACAGCAATTATAACCTTACAGAATATAATCATGTCCGCTTCACCTACAATTTCAAGCATTGCCTTAGGTATTTTTATAGGTACGACAGCTTTCCTACATTGATAAAGAACTTAGTATCAATATTATGAAGAACAAGACAACACACTATTTCTTGAGCCATTCAGTTGAACATGCGTTCAATACACTTATATTATAGGTTCCCACCAAGTCACTGGACATTTTAAAAAAACAAAACAAAACAAAAAAAAACCACTACCAAAAATTGTATTTCACACACAAGTACAGCAGTTTACTTCATATAAAATATTTCTAATAAAGTATTTGTGCAGGCATCCACTGGCCCTTTTTTTTTCTACTAGGTGAAGTGTAATGCCAACTTCAAATCCTTACCATTTCCTTTTGCAAGGAAAAAGCAAGCATGAATTAAAGGCTATTTTGTATTCCATTTTTACAGGATAATAGGGCTGTGGGGTTTTTTTCTGTAGGGGCTGAGATACCACTACAATGAACCTGTAAACAATTCAGATGAAAGATATGAAAAAATAACAGTTAATTCTCGTTTAGCATCACATAATGTGCTTGCTTTGTAAGGCAAATTACAAATCCAGTTACACCTCTAACTACTGTCATATTATTGCAAGTTGCAAGATATTTTATGTTTCATTTTAACATGCTCATGGAGAAATGCGATTGCACAAGGATCACAATTTTTTTAAAAAAAAATGTTCACTATAAGAGAAAAAAAGATTGGAAACAATCTAAGCGTATCATCTAGGTTCCAAACCGTGACAACAAGTCCGAAGAATCTGAATACTATTTTATAGCTTAAAAAATAGATTTGTATTATTTTTGAGTCAATCCCGTGACTATTTCTATTGTATTTTTGGGAGAAAGATCAAGGGCCATCTCAACATTACATTCCATTTCCCACCCAGTACAGGATGAGGAACAGACTCAGAAAGATAGCAAGAAATGTCACTAGCCCTGTATATTCATAAATTTGAGTGGCAATACATACATACTAATATAGATTTTCCATTTTATTATAAACATGTAGAATAAACACTTGCTCAGCAAAGAAACAGAGGTTTAGAAGGAAATGCTTGTGGCTCTGCCCTACTCCAAAGGAGCCTGATTGTTAATGTTTCCAGAGTATTAGCAAAGATAGGTGAGGTATCTCTGCAGATAAGAGCTTGCCCTTGTTTTGGGAACACTAGGGCTGCAGGAATTTCTATGGCCAAAGTCTGCACAATAGACCAGCTGACAAAGCTAAGAGCTGGTTTCCAAAAAAAAAAAAAATCCGAAAACAGGCCATGATGCCCCTCAGAAAGGGTAAGGCAGTCTGCAATTTAACCAGATCATGACTTCACTATCAAAGTGTCCCATAATTAGGGATTTTGGAAGAGAACTGGTATGGTCCTCTGGGAAAGAAGAGTTTCGCTACCACACATGAAAGAATAGTTTCTCTGGAGATTCCTCTTCACCAGAGATACAAGCCTTTGCTAATCTCCTTGCATCACAAGGATTACAGCAATAAAGCATTATCAGCACCATGCTGAATCTTGGCACAAATGGCTACCGCATCTCCAACCACACAAACTACCCCCACAGTGGGGCTAGTCCGCAACAGGAAAGAAAAGCAGGAATTGCAGTTACCCTGACGTAGTTTGTCCTTCTAAACCCACAACCCTTCATTCCAGCTCCCTGATGCAGGGACCATCAGGTCTCAGGTTTGAAGTGAACCAGGATACTCAGCAGCTCTTTACTTCAGCTGTACTGTAAAGAAGCTGTTCTTTAGCAATGCTGTGAAGAAAACTTTACATAGCAATATAAATACATTTCAATAATGACAGCAGGTATTTAAAAGATCCCCATTACCATGCTAGATAGGTACCACCATCCTCTTCCTACTACTTTTGCCCTTGGCTACATTTTGGAAGAGTCTGTACAATACCTACTTGAAGACAGGAAAATATTGTCCTTGCCCATTCCTGTTCTGCAGGAGACACACTGAGGCACAGGGGGACTTCTGGCTTGTTGAAGAAGTCTGTGGTAAAACCAAGTATCAAACAGACATCCAAAACCTTAGAGCGCTACTTTCACAAGGACTGTTATTTTTTCCTGCAGATGAAGCTTTCATTCCACCTTCACCTATGAAATAATAGCAAAATTGAATTCTACAAGCCCCCTAAAATATTTCATACTTCTTTGCTATCATTTCATTTACCTCAGACCTAAGCCTAGAAGAATCAAGAAACGTGAGTAATATCAATTACGCGTTCAATAAAGAAAATGCCCGAGGAAGGGTTTTGGAGCAGAATCTTACCACCCTAAATCAAGGAAAGCAAAATACCCACTAAAGGCTGCAGTGGAGCTTTCTTTTATTAAGGACTACAGAATTTGATCCACAGTGATCATTAAACAGCAAAAATTCAGCCGCATCATATGTCAGCTGTACTGGCTGGACATTGGCTTTCTCTCAGCACAGCATGTGGCAGTGGTTCAACACCTCAATGATGGAAAGAGTCATAGCTTACTGCGACCTGTTACCAGCAATGATCACCCAACAAACCACCATCTCCAAGGCCAACTCCCAAAGCAGGTCCGTCAATACTCTATGGCAGCAAGAGAAAGCTGGTAGCAGCAGAACAGCTCCCACTCATCCCACCTTGTCTCTACAATCTGTTAATCAAAAATAAGAACAAAAGAATGCCTGAAATGCATTTTACAATACTCCCTAAAACAAGCCAAAGATCTGTCACCTGAAACAGAACTACACCCATGGCAGAATGCTTGCCTGAGAGTCCAAAGAAAACCTGAGCAACAAAATATTTGAAGTCAACCTAATGATATCGTGATACAGAGCAAATTTTCAGGAAAAAAAAAAGAACAGCTGTTATAATACTGAATTTTGTGCCAGAAACTACAAAAAAGGCATTTACAACTTTCACAGATAGAAAAAGAAAAGGGAAGAGTGCTGCATCCAGCTGCCCTGCACAAAAATTGCTGGAACAACTCTAGCAACACTTAGCTACATTTCTTCTAAATAGAGAGGATGAGTACCACACTGGCCAAGCCTTGTGCTCTTATGCAAGCACTACACTAAAACATCACAGTGCAGTTTTTGAAGAGCGCTACAGTTTTGTACAAAAACCTGTTTGCATGGAGAACAGCTCTTTGTTACATGCACAGACTGCTGTGCGTATGATCTTGTTCACGTGTTATTTATTCAAATCACAAATGTCCAATGCTTCCATACAATACTGAAGATGCACATTTGGGGTTTTGGGTTTTTGTCCTTTTGGTTGGGGTTTTGGGGTTTCTTTCATATTTAGTCCTCTACTTCTGTTATATATTGGAGAAGTAAGACGGCTTATTGAACATGGGTCTTGCAGTCAGAAACTCCAGGGTCAACCACTAGTATCCTGTGCGATGCTGCAGAAGTCCCCAAAGACCCTGTACTTCAGCTGCCTGTCTATAGCATTCCCTACCTCCTCAAAGCACTGTGAAAATAAACACATGAATGATTGATAGGTGCTCACATATTATGGGGTTGAAGGCCATATGAGGCAGAAAGAAAATTAACATATTCAAAGAGAGGATTACAACACATTTCTCAGTTTTTTCAGCAGCTGAGATAATGCATAAGTATCACACGGGGTCAGGATTGCTCAAAAAAAAGTGACATTCAAAATACAAACAAGGAAGAAAAACATCTTTCTAGCCTACATCATAAGCCTTCATATAATTAATGTTTTGGTTTGGTTTTTTTAATTCATCCAACAAAAGTCCCTTTCAGAATTAGGGAGATACGAGCCCCAGGTAAATAGATGTGCCACTGAAACCGCTATTTCTGCTCCAGTTTCATGTTGATCAGCTCCCCTGACTGCTAACTGGTGGCACAAGAGAGCGCTTCTGCGTGAGGCTGACAACGGTGGCAGAGACGAATCCATGTAATACCACAGCTCTTTAATCACTGGAAAATCCACCCTGCTCCTTTTTGATTTCCCCTCTGCAGGATGCCACCATTTCTGGGTTACAGTCCTCTTGGCAAACACCACCAGATCCATAAACTAACTTCACAGAGTAGTGAATCGCTGTTGCTGTTTCTAGGTTAACATTGACAGGAACTAACAGAGTCTTCAAAAACATCATAAACTGTGTTTTAGAGCTGACACACAATCGCTACATAGCGCATTGCAGGAGCTCAGAGCTGTATGAGCAGATCTAGTGCTGGTCAGATAGATGGGGTTTGTCATCATCGAAACCCTACCTCTAATGGGAAGGGGGTGGGGAGAAGAGGAGGAAGGGAGAGAGGGAGGGGATGAAAGGGAAAAAAAAAAAAAACAACAACCTACTAGAAACACCTTAGGCTACAGTATTTCTTGTACAGATCTGACCTGCGTTATGTACAGCAATGTAACCTTGGAAAAAAGGGGAAAAAAAAAAAAATCAGTAAATAACTTAGAGTACTTTATAAGTGAACAACACAACAGCACTGCTCTGCACTGTCATCTGGCATACTCAGCTTCATTCATCACTACAGGCTCCCGTCTCTCTCCCCAAGTCAATTGGGACTCGAAGTGCAGTGGAGAACAGCTCATTCATCCATGGGGAAAAGCAGCATGCTTCACATTGCTAAGGAGTTTCCTGTGATTCTCAATGCCAAAGTATATTATCGTTTTCTTGTGACTCTCAGAAAATAAGAG
>NW_009259308.1:1252465-1259669 GCF_000687185.1 Egretta garzetta
GCATGTGCATTCTATTTGCAAGCTTAACTCCACAACAAACTCTGGAGCCTGCTAGAATGGAATTACATACGCAATGAGGTGCGTTTAATCTGTCACAGATTACCAATGGAAAGGTGAAAAGTAGTTGGTGAGGCCTTTGAAGGGAATAACGTCAAGGCCCCTTTCTCCAAAAACACCATGAAGGCAAGGTCAAGAAACAGGGAATGGGAAAGTACTTGCCAGGAGCAGAAGAAAGGAAAAAATGTGCAGCCTTCAAGCAGTAGCATTGACTTTATTCAATATGGCAAAAAAAAATAGAAGAAATAAACATATATCCTCAAAAAGAAGAAAACCTCAGTACAACACAAATAAGCTGTATTTCAGATGATTTCACTGTGATCATAAAAGTGATATGTAGCAGTAATAGCTGCTAAAAAGGTTGTTCTCCCAAGCAATCTGGCTTGGTCAAAATGCAGAACATTTCTCTAGCACGTCCTACTCACAAAAATAATTACCAGAATAACTGAAGACAAACTATCATTGTAAAGTCTTTTCTTTTTTGCCTTGGAAGTTATTAATCAAAACCTCCAGGGAATGGCAGGCAGCCAGCAAAGGATTCTGCAGAGTCTGCTCTGCCTCTGGTTAATGGGAGCTGCGGCGGGGGTTGATGCAGCTGATTTAGACTTGTGTTATCAACTGCCACTCCCCGATCAGGGTAAGAGAATATTTGGGTTTACACAATCAGACATTTGCTCAATCACTGGAGGTTTGTGTGGAGAGCCTGCATGTGACTCTTAAACTCACTAGCACCACTTCTGTGTCTCTATTTGCACAGAGCGCGCAGCAAAGCACAGCTCTTTAATAATACCATTACTTATGTTAACAAACTATTTCTATTGTAATCGATAACGCAGTCTCCATTTTAACAAGTTCCCTAGCATGAGAGATAAGGTAGGAACAGCCAGGGCAAGGACCGTGGAGGCGGCGCTGCCACCTCTTGGTCACACATAACAGTGCTAGAGAAAAAACGGGATCTCCTTTCGGCACGGTAAAACCAGGAGTATCGAAAACCTGATCAGAAATTGAAGCACAACAGGGACCACTTCCGACATGATGGGTTTGGACCCCAATGACTATGTATATCATATAATAAACAAAAGGGGAAAAGCTTTTGTTTATACCATTTCTCAAATTAGTCCTATTTATGCAACTTAAAGACTTTGAAGAATTTTGCACAAAGGTTACAAGGGTTTGAGCTTTAAGTCCAAGATCAAGTGATTAGTAGCAAAGCACCTTTGAATATGGAAAATTCAACTATTATCTTTTTCTAAAAGCAAAATGAATGGGAACGATCCCAGATGGGGTGGGAAGGGAAAGAAAAGGAAGGATAAAATAGAGTCTGTATTGCATAATAAAAATTGGAAGAGCTTCCAAAGGAATATACTTACTAGTGAGGAATTTACATATATTTTACATTCTGGTTTTATATATATTTTATACTGTGTTCACCACTTCTAATCTGTAAGTCTATTCAAAAGGGCAACCAGGTGACACTCAAATCTAAGCTAAAATTTCTATTGCACTGTGCAGTGAACTTAAAAAAAAAGGCTTTTGCATATTGCTAGTCAAAACCCTCTTCAGCCAAGTAATCCATATCAGAGCTGACTGCATGATTCATGGAATAACTGTTATTCCAAGTGTTGATTTGCAGGCAACTTAGTATTCCAAAAAGGCAAGAATTTGGTTGCTCTTCAGAAAGGGTATGATGGATTAAATGGCAGCTTCCTTGTAACACCCTGTCCGTGGAACCATACACAAAAGTTTATATCTACCCATACTTCATTCAGCCTCAGGCTTTCTTCTGAGACCAAGCAAAACTGTGACAGATAACTATCTTCTACAAGTCTATTTGGACTGCACTCACACTTATTTTAAAATCACCCAGAATTGTCTGTGCAAGTAATATTCAGCTCTATGAGTGATCTAGATCTGTGAGACAACGCATCATATGCCATCATCTCCTGAGTCACCCCACTCCTCCCTTCTTGCTCCTTCCTAGTCCTCCCCTCTACCTTTTTCTTATTTGAAAATTTTGCTTAATACTAAGTTTTACATGTTATTTTTTCCACCTCTATTTTTAAGCCAATTATTCAGGTCAATGCTGGAGAACCTGGCGCCTCTGCTTAAATCTTTATTCATTTTGATGCAAAGCAAATAAATTAAGAGTCATACGGTTAAACAGCTTTGTAAACAAGTCAGAGGTTTTAAGAAACGCATACCATGTCAAGGAGGTGTAAGACCCTAAATTTCCCGTCCACGTTGAAAGGTGAGAAACCCTCCTCTATCATGTTTAAATGTTCTCAGGCTCTAAGTAATCCACTGAGGTACAGGCTTTCAAAAATCTGAGTTTAACCTCGCAAATTTCCAATCATCATCGTTATAACAGTTCTCAGCACTGACAAATATTGACTCATGCAAAACATTTAGGATTAGTCCATTTGTCCTAAAGCAGTGATTCCAAGTGGTTCAGGTTAGTCACTAGAACCCCACTGTACTAAGTTTGTACCTATCACTAAAACTGCCTCCATCTCACGTGGTTAGCAAGGTAAAACTAAAACACCGTCTGGCACAGCCAAACAAGGAGTGCAAATCCAAAAGAAATGCTGGCAAATCGTGGGCAGCTAGACACCCTTTTCTCTTGCCCATTTTCTGTGCAACTCTATCTATCACTCTAGTTTGGTCAAGGAATGGTTTGGGTAGGATACAGAAGACACGTGGTGAAGTGAAACAGCGAATGAATAGCTATAGAAAACAACCAGGACACAAAACCAGGTGCCTTGTCACTGGGCTGTTCATTGCCTCACAGCTCACCTCCAACAGGACAGGCTTCTGCAAAATCATGAGAAAGCAGAAAAACCAGCATTATAGATGATATTTAAAAATATGTATGCAAGTCTGAAAGGAAAAAATATATATATTCCTGCCACAAGAAATACTGTCATTTTGATTCACAGTTTTGGGGACGGGGGGGGGCCTTTTCCTTTGGCTTAAGTGAATTCACACCATAGCCATGTACTGCTGCTGCCAACGCCAGCCACGCAGCACATGGAAACACTATCTCCCTGTGCCAGGAGGGGTTCGCTCTCTCCACAAGATATTCGTAACGCGTGGTGGCGTGGTGTTCCCAGCAAGTGACTCCTCCTCATCGTTAGCAGAACGATGAGTTGCCAGGTTGGTGACTGAAATGCCACACTCTCCACCACTTGCCTCCCTTCCTAGGGCTATGCCAGCCGTCGGCATTAAAATGATCCTGAAGCACTGAGACCTCAAAACATTCCCAAGGCAAAGATGCTGCTACTAGGGACACAGCCCTTGGCTTACAATCACAGAAATTAACAGTAATGGGGGTTAACCTCATGAAAAGAGAGGATAACACTGTTCCACCAACGGTCTCAGCGACAGAGCATCTCGAACCATCCACAGGGCCCAAGGATAATGCATTTACCTGGCTTTCACACCGGTTGAAAGGGCAAAACCACAGGTGTGGAACAAAGTTATAACACAGCCAAATGCATTTGACATTTAGTAGAGTCCAATACAGACCAAGCAGACTTTCCTGAAAGCTTTTCTACCTCTCTTCATTTCAAACTACTTGAGGTACAGTTTGAGGATGGTCCTAAAAACATTTCTTTGTTATCGGTTTAAATTATCTTACTACATCTTTGAGCTATATCATGCACCAAGGAAAAGAAAAGTGTGCTAAAAGCCCATCATAACAGTTCTCTTACAGGCACTGTAAGAGACAGAATTTCTGTATGCTGCTCCCTGATTTTATATGAATATTTTTCTTTATGAGGTAGCATAAAAAATTTTGTATTTCCTACAGTGTTTAGAGAACATCCTGATTTGCTGAAATTAAACTGAGACCATTACCTTTGTAGAAATATTGTGACTTCATCCAGGAAAGGTATTTCATTTCTATGGCTTCAAAAAAAAATATCTGCTATAAAAAAAACCCAAACCACTTCACTAACTTGAAAGTATTAAAATAAAATAAAAATGAAGAAACATGCATTTGTATTGGACTAACAATTGGGCACTTAGAAGAACAGAAGAACTAAATGAGAACAACTGAACTAAAAGGCATTTTATAAGAGTTATGTCAAATAATTTGCTCCCTGATGCAATCAAGCTACAATAAAAGTCTCTAAACTTGTCACTTTTCTTTAACAAAGTAATTTGAACAAATTGAACAAGGAGAAACAGTCAATGATGTTAATCTTAGATTGAGAAGTTTAAATGAATTGGGTTTGTATTTCTTATGCATACAGGTGAAGACAGAAAGACTATCTTCGTCGTTTCAATGTACCTTCCCCTCCGTTTCCCGCACTATGTAGCTGTCATACAAAGTGGATTTTTGTGATTTGGGATTTTTTTTTTGTTTTTCCCTTCTTTTTTTTTTTCTGGAGAAGACTGAAAGCAAGTTGCATAAATTCTAGCATTCACAGTCATGTCAGCACTGCTCCCCCCAAACTTTTGATTTGATTAATCACTGCAACTTAAAATATTAATTAATTTATTTTCTAATCATATAAAGTTTACAATAACCACAGAAGAGGCAATCTGATCATTCTTATTTACACTATTCCTTTAGACCCTAAGCATTTCAAATCGAGAGGAGGAAATATGGCAAAAACTGCCTTCTTGTCTGCAGTATTTACATGCTTTACATACTTTAAAAATATGTGGCTTATTAATGACTGATTTTTCAACCTCTCCAATAAGCTTTTTATTAACATGACAGTCCTTTGCTTGCAAGTGTCAAGCAATTTCATACTGTGCATGTATCCTTTATGATGTTTAATATAAAAGATAGTACAGTATTTATATCCCTCACAATAAGAGAATGGATTGTTTTAAGGTTATACAGCCCAGTTGTGATAAAGAAAGAAGGAACCTTACAAAATGATAAATATTTTCATTAAAAAACTTTAAAACTAAAAGTTCAAAGATATGTTCTCCTCTCTTATATCTTGTCAAAACATGACTTAGGACCCAAAACTAATCTACTTTCAATTTTATTCCATATTTCAGTGCTGTCATAGTACTCAGCAGAGAGTATTGGAATACGATCATTTTTTATTTTGTTGATGTTACCGACAGCTTTATTTCACAAAGCAATCTTATACTATGTCTACCACTGGCAGGTCACAAAGGTCAAATAGTCTATCCTTACAGGTAGAGAGCTTATTAAATGGCACGTCTATTAAACCCAATGGACAACATAAAGAAACATTTCAGCAAAATACTTTTAACATAGTGCAGTGGAGCCACAGTCAAAAGGGTATTAAATAATTTGAATCGAGACCAATAAGAATTTTTTTTTATAAGCATCTTCAAAATTATGCTCCATACAAAGCATTTTGAACAGGCAGCAAGAGAAAGACCTGCAGAAAAATGAACTTTGTCTGTGCAAACATTTACTTTGTATTATGCATTTACAGCTGCACACTCATAGCACATTTAGTGCTAGGTGCCTTACCAAAGCTCAGCTTCTGCTTTCTAGGACTGTTATTTAACTAAAAGTTCCATTTCAAATCAGCATGAAATTTATACGATACCTTCTTCTTCAGCAGTATTTATACACATGCTTTACATACTAACTGAATCATCATAGGATAATTCTTCAGAAGCAATATATTTTAGCTATTTATTTTTAAATGACATAATCAATCACATAATGGTTTGGGGAAAAATCCAATAACATACATAAGAAAAAGGCACTCAAATAAAATCTTCATGTAGTGTCGCATAAAGTCCACATAATTCTTTTTAACTAAGAGGGTGTGTGCTTTGCAAGGCCAGAATATTTATAGACACATAATTGTGATTTTATCTCTCTTTCTGGCATCATTCCATTATTTCACTATTTGCCAGCTACCTATCATATGTTAGATCTTGCTATTTCAATATTTGTATTTGCATGACTGCATTTACAAAAGAATAACAAAATAAAGACATCTTTGGATTGGGAACCTATACATTCAGATGTTCATCTTCAGACTTAACCCTTGCAGCTCAATCAAAGAAAGCACTGCATTTGCATTTCTAAATCATATATACTTATTTCTGCAGAGCTAGAATTCTGAATACTGGTATGCAGAGTCTGCGGACTCTCATATACAGTTTATTAGATACAGTATTTGGTCTACTGTTATCAGAAGATTCACCTAGTCAGATAATTAATAAGCTACAGAAACATAAAACATGAGTTGTTAAAGTTTACAATTACCTTCCCTCACAGCTCCATTCTAAATGCACTGTCCTTGCTTTAACACATAGTAAATCATCTACCTAAATGTATTTGCACCCAATCATTTTTTAAAGTCACAATCTTTGTAGTGTCAACTTGTCAAGGGTCAAAGGGAAGAACAGGCAAGATTCCCAAATCAATCTGCTTGTAGAAACTGTCTCATTTCATTTCAAATTACCTGCTGTGGCTGAAGCAGGCTATGGACAAACTGCCTTCCTCCATAAAACATGACAGCACAGGTCGAACTTATGTGATCATTCATAAGGGGCAAGTCATGCTGGGTCTGTCATTAACTACTTTTAAACTGCTGTGCAGGGTTAAGTGATCTTGCAGGGCAGCAGCAGATATAAATACTACTTGGACAGTTTAATGTCAGGCGACAACTCCTCTGGGATTAAAACCGTGTAACCCAATAGTAGTGTTATCGATATAAGGATTGAGGTACTTTGGGACTGTTTCTCAACTTTTCATGTGTTTTGCATGTTATTAAGATATCAGGTGCATAACATTACACCCCTTAAGAGGCTCCCTAAAACATTAGCAGCAACACTCACCACCTTCTGTGGAGGCATTCCCAGTTCGTTTAGTTTTGTCCTTGCCTAAGTGCCCAATCCAGGAGAGGATACTGCTAATCTAACAATGTAAATATATTGCAGCAGCCAAAAATATGCCGGCCTGCGTGACTCATGGGCAAGGGAAACAGTTCAGAACCAGCTCTCCCCAAAGTCTGTCTGGGCAGGTACCAAAAGTCCGTATTAAGCAATGTAGCTCAGCAGATGCTCACTTTCGAACATGGGAGTGGATCTATTGATCCTGCTACATAGCTAGCCAACAGGAATACAAAAAGAATTACTGCATGGCTTAATAAACTATAGAAGTAATTACTGCATGGCTTAATAAACTATAGAAGTA
>NW_009259308.1:1259733-1287783 GCF_000687185.1 Egretta garzetta
ATTACTGCGTGACAACTTACTTTGTGCTTTGGTCATTTCTCCTCTGGTCACCATTATACTGATACACTCATATGAATGAGAAAGGTACTTGTTAATAATGAAAAAGAGCCATCATCTTTTTCAACACCTGTGGATAGCAAAAGCCAGAAGAGATCTGTCAGACTAGTGAATTAAGCTGATTGCAGTTTCAGAAAATCGAAGTTCTTAAAGGACTATGTGATTTTTCTGATTCTTTCTTCACCACCATATTCTTATTTAATGATTGCAGACAGATGGTAGCATCCTTAATGCATTTGTCTTCGGTCATGAAGCAGATGGGTATTTTTACAAGAACATGCAGGAAGAGACCAGTACTCCAATTTGCTGAAGACAACAAACTCTTGCTCATCTTAAAATGCACTGCTCACTAGCATGATATATATGCAAAACTGTATATGAAACGGTGCGCTAACACAAGGGAGATGATTTATCAGTGTCTCATAAATCATGGCCGCCGGTGGCACTAAGAAAGAAAGAAGAAAACCTTAATCTAATAAAATCCCAAACTTCAGTGCCACCATAACTTAATGCAGGAGGAAGCAGGGATCAAGAATGCATATGCTTTCAAAAAAAGAAAAAAGAAAATATCAATACAACTTGTTCAGAACTGAATGTCACTTTGAGGCACTCACAATGACGCTGGGTTTTGGAGGTCAGCTTTCCAGTGGGAAAGGTGAGGTGCAACGGTTCTGCCACAGAGCACCAGCCTGTTGGCATTACAGACCACCCCTTCCTTTATACTGAACTTTGCCCACTGACCGCTTAGTGCTCCTATATAGCACCAGAATTCTCACCAGCATTTTTAAAAGGACAGCAACATACATCCGCATTCACCACCCCCCTTTCCTTGGCGTCACTGGCTGTCAGCCCCCAGTTCCAGGCTTCTCACTGAAACTTCTTGACTCTCTTCTGAACGACAGCCAAAAGGAGGATGGAATTAAACAGCAGATCACGCTGATTCCTATGCGTACAGCCCTACATATATGCATAGCGTGTATTCAGAAGCTACTTTATGCATCCACAAGTGTGGACGGCCCAGATCCTGGGCCAGTCAAAACCACAATGAATCAAATGGGGAGGAGACCTCATCCATAAGTATGCAGAGTTTCCATCCCCATCCCTAGCACTCCAGGCCTGCCCACCTATTCACCGCAGGTAGGCTCCAATCCAGAATTCAAGACCTGCCCATGTGTCACCGTCCTATGTCTGAGGACTGGTCCTAGGCAACCTATTGCTCGGGATCAACCATCAGGTACCCACCTGGCTTGTGACAAACACCACCACCCAATCTCACTTCTTTCTTGCCCTCCCAGAGGGAGTCAGACAATTCTCAGTTCAGCAAATTAAAATCCAAAACCCGCTCACCAAACGGTACCTGTACTCTGACCTCTCTCCCAGATCAGACCCAGTTTGCCCCTTACAAATGGGCTTACAATTATATTGCTTTGCACTCTCTGCACTTGTTCCTGCCCCCACCAAGGATCCTCCCCCATCACTGTCAACCTCCAATCTCATTTTTAACATAGTCTCCCAGAAAGCTCACTTTCGTTGTGTTTACTTCCTCCCCACACCTTTGCCTACAGGGAATCCCCATTTCCAGCTCAGCTGCCCCGACAAGAGCCAGCAGCCCAGCTCAATGTTGTTCAAAGCCCAGAACACCAGCTGTGGCCACAAGAGGTCCATGTGCAGGTAGGCCCTTGGCCACTGCAGTCACTGCTGTGACCCTCCCAGGTATAGCAACGTTATAGTTTCCCAAAGTTTATAACTTTTTTAATACAGACAAAATTTTATAACAATGATGAAAAGAAAAATCAGTGATTTCCAAAATATGCCAATGAGAACGTGTTAATTCAGAGAAAATAAACATAAGAATGGGCAAACCCACCTATTTTCCACTCTTTTCACTCTTAAAAACAAATGCTTCCTGCTGCAACTTTTCAAGCAGCCATGTAGAATTTCAGACCAGTGGCTTCAGTTTAACAGTTATTCGCAACTGAAAAGATACGTACAACTATGTTAACAACGTCACTCAAAATAGTGGAGTTTGGGCTGTGGCATCATATTCTAGCCTTTTTTGGACAAGATAGCACCATTTTTGTGTTTATAAATCCACTAGCACATAAAGAATACCAACATAAAGTGAAATAATATTCCAAACTCACTTCTCTGATGAGGGTAATTTCCATAATTTGGGAAATAAATCTAACTTTACATTGGATGGAAAAATTACACATTGTTAAATTATAAATCTATTACAGAAAAAGGAAAGGGCATGAGGAAAAAAACCGAGACACTGATCTCTGTGTGTGTGAGTCGCAGACATTCACTGCGTAGGCATGCACAGACAGCATGTTTCCAGCTATTTTGCCTACTTCATATCTGGTAATCCATACAAGAGAGAAAACACTGTTAAGGATAATTCTCAAATACTGCTCGGAACAATTGTTTAATCTTAAAAAACAATGTCAACACTTACAAGCATAAAGAATGTGTTTTAGGACTACAGCTTGGGTTCACTCAAAGTGTTTCGAGTTGCTTCTGTTTTCTGGAATCTTTGGACAATCTCCCAAATATACATATATTTTACCTCCTCTACTGCGATCCTCATGACAACAGCCACTGTTCCTTTGGCTGTAAAAGTGGAACAGTGCTTGCTTCAAATTATCGTAGCCAACAGATTATTATTAAGGGTATCTGCTGCTCAGGAGCTGCAAAGGATCTGCTACCCTCCATTTCCAGTCTTGCTTTCTAGAACAGTAGTAGAAGTAAAATACCCAATGTATGGCTGTTAAGTAATACAATTAGAAAAGGGAAGACGGGTCCAAGAAAATCTTATGAGTTCATAAATAACATATACTTACTATTAAAAAAGCCTACATTTCATAAACAACTACATAAAAACAAACCAGCTTGATTCTTTCCACTTTTTCTCCTTTAGATAGCATCACGTAAGAAAATTCCTTTACCTTCCAGTTTCACGGTGGCTCTCTGCTGTATTTAATTCTGCAGTACAAGCTTACTGACATCAGTATAATACGTATGCAGATCCTGAGAATATTACCTAGGAATTTTCTGTATACACCGTTGAACAAAGGAATTCAAACTAAATCAGTACGTGTTAGACAAACAGGTCACTCAATCACCACTTTTTCCACCTGTTCAAGATTAAATGTTTAGTAACAAAACTTTGTAGTAAACATATGATTTGACTTACCGTCTCTTAAATGTATCCTTTTGGTGTCATGATTTCTATTATTTGCACATTTCAAATTAACAGTACAACAGTCTCTAAGGTTGAAACTTGCCATTTCCACCCAATAAAAATATCCGTGTAACCAATGGGAGTTTTAACTCAAAGGATTTCAGGAGTTTTGATGTATGGGAATACATATTAGGTATTAAACACCTTTTCAGGCTGCATTGTTTTGTAAATGATAATACTTTATGTTAAATTATTACTTCCATGCTAGCACTACAGAAATTCGTAGAAATTATGAACCAATTTATACAATAACAAAATTGCTTCCAAGCTGCGGCACACAGCTTACATGTGTTACACAGCTACACCATCACTGCAAAACATTTAGTAGGCCAAAAGAGCAGATAGCTGGTCCAAACCTTCAGGTCAAAAAGGGCAGAGTAATAAAAAAGAAAAATTAAAGACAAAGTCAAGAAAGCTTGCTTGTTTAAAGATCATAGTTCTCAGAGAAAGAAAAGAAATATAATCTTTGAGCCACTTGTGAATTACATCTATAACTACATGAAACAAGCTCAAATGCCATCATGAAAGACAAAGAGAATGAACAGAAGGACAAATCCTGGATGACCTCCTACCTATCTGCACCAGCTGATTTGGTGGAAAAGCAGCAGGCAGCTTCTTCGCATCTCCCTTGCTACGGTTTCCTAACCTCGGTAGCAGAGGGAGGTTGAGGGCAATTGGGGCTTGTGAGGATTCTTCACCAAGCAGGGTGGAAATCGCACCCTTAAATACACTCTGCTAAATGACCTTCCCTTTTTCCTTCATTTTTCTTTACCTTTATGTACTGGTATTGAGAAAATAATTTACCAGGTTCACTGCATTCATTCAACAATTCCTTCACTGCATTACCTCTCCCTTACCGAGGGCAGAAAAATGTGAGATCTAGAGCTTCCAGCTTCTCGCCAGTCACCTGAGCAGAAATCTAGCATATTCTTAACAAGTAATTATTGATAAAAGTTCCTAAACTCTATCTGTAAAATTATTTTCAGTTAAAAAGAAAAAGAGTTGAAAGGATACCTAGCTAACCATTTATATGGAGTTATTGAAATACTGAAACATCTGAGTCACCACAAACTCAATTCAAAAGCATTACCAGAAAGCTATCATTTCTTCCATAAAATTCTTCATGTAAGCCATAGAGTGAGAGAATAACATCCAGTATCATCATGATATGGAAGAGAAACAACCCTGTTATCATTGGGATACAATGATTAGCTTAACCTATAGATACCCCACAGCATTGCCTAGTTGGTGGAAATCATTGAAGCAATCAGATTAAAACAGAACAACCAAAAAAAAAAAAAAAATTCCTTCTAAGAATCCTTGAATTTCTAACACTATGCTCTAAATCAGAGTAAAAGTTGTGCAGATGCAAGTGAGTTTACCCCAAAACAATGGGCTACCGCTCCACTGAATAATAAACTATTGCAGGAATTTTCACGACCCCTCCATGAATGCCATCAAGTCTGTAGTTCCTGAGGGCTCATTCCTTGCCAAGTCTTTTCTTTAAGGAGGAATGATTACAGGATACAACAAGTTTCAAACCTATCCATATGCAGATGTCAGCAAGCTATGTACCTTGTTAGTAAATGGGAACAAGTACAGTCACTTCGATAACACAGTATTCAATTACAATGAATATTTGAATTAAAAACAGATGGCACAAGCTTGATTGAAAAATCAAGTTGCTTGGCAGCAGAGTGCACTACGCGGAAATGCCTGACATTAACTTTAGTAATAAAAATTATTCCCTTAAAAGAATACTGAAAGGCAATTTCATGGGAACTCCCAATTCACTCCAGTGTGAATTGGACAATACTCTGTCTTCCATACTGAATAAAAAAAACCAAAAAACAAAAAACCAAAAACTACCACCACCAACAAAAAAGCATCTTAACCATGACTGTTTCCCCATTTGAAGGCAGGGAAAACACATCTGTTGACTATTTTGTAAATCTGCCTTAAGATTTTCGTTCAAACTGCAGAAGGCTGAAGTTGATTACTTTCAAGCAATGAGCCAGGCTTTATGCTCGCTCTCAAAAAAAAAAAAAAAAACCATTGGAAAGAAGATGCAACAGAAATACGGTATTCGGAGCCTCTGAAGTCAGCAGAGAGAAAGAGGAATAGGAGCTCGCGACCCTTCAGCCGGTCTTCAGCCCTCAGCACCTTCGCCCCCCAGTAAAAGGGCCCTGCTATACACGGTGCTGTTTGGCAGATAACACGTAATTCCTGCAGCAATTTAAATTATTTACGCTTTCCTGATCTCCAAAGTTTGGAGTTGAAAAACTACCCGTTGGGTGACCAGTGCCAGCTCCACCTCCAAAGCCCCATCTCCGCTGGCTCATCAGTTGCCAACCAAAATGCCGCACAGCAAAAGGCAGCGACGGGGGCAGAAACCTTCCCTTCCCGCAGCCAGACCTTGCAGAGAGAAGTAAGGGCAGAGTGACTTGAAAATCAGGGGGAAAACCACTTTACTTCCCAGGGGAGGGCTGTTGGCCCCCCCCTCGCTCTCCAACTGCGGCACTTAGCACCTCGTACCGGTCCCTGTAACCCTCCAGATCTCCATCTCAAATAGGAGCATGCAAATGAGGTTTAATTCCTCTAAATCTAGCCCAGTGGCTCCTGCTTTACGCGGGAGAGAAAGGTGAGTTTACAACTGAGATGTTTTATTTAGCTGTTGGGGTTAAACAAAGCCACACTGATGCTTAAACAAGCTTTAGAAAATAAAATCCGTTGTCACGATAGGAAAAGCAAGTAAACACTACAAAACTGAAAACCAGCCAATTTTCCTCTGCTTAGGATTTTCCAATACCATTGTTTATATCCTCAAACTAAAGCTTTCCCTATTTAATAAACCGATTAAGTTAAACCAATGCAGACCCATGTGTAGGCCTTACTATTTTTGTTTTGATGGGCTGGGCAAAACTGAATTACAGGTATGAATCACGCATTTATTTTTAATAAAACAGACATGTTGAACTTCCCAAAAGGAGGAGGACACACCAAAAAATTAATTTTGAGGTACCTAAAAAAAAATCCTTCCGTTCAGCATCTACATGGAGTAGGTTCCTTTACGACATAGAAGAGATTAGCCGTTCCGAGGAGATGGATCCTAAAAATATTAGGTTACGTAAATTAATGCTTCAAAACTACATGCCGCAACAAAAAAGAAAATTTCAAACCCTGATGCAATTAAGGACAAGAAGTTAAGCAGAATATGTTTCTTTAATCAGTTTAACATGAGGGATGCTGAACTCTTGGCCCTTGAGTGTTTAGAGCCATCCAGAAGTCATCTAATTTGAGTTTTTTGTCTATAAAAAAATTTGAATTTCCACTAATTGGGGTGTCAGGCTGCTTTCAAGACACATCAAACGAATATTTACTTCAGTCATTCAATGATGTCTCAGAATCACCCCAGATATTTCCCCCAGCCAACAATTTACCTTCCCCACACTTTGCCAGTTTTTGCTTTTAGCTCGTACAACCAGACAGCTGCCTTTGCTTTAAACCCACAGCTCCTCTGCTCCACAGCGCTTCGTTCTGCCACGCACTGCAAAGCCATCTCCTGCAGTGAAAAAGTTGAATGATATAAAATCCCTATGCTGCAGTCAAAGGGAAATGCCAGTGCCAGCACGCTGCAAGCAAGCATTTTCTTCACACGGGACGTGTATTATTTTGAGAAAAAACAGTTACATGCACAGAAGTCTTAATTAAATTTAAGAATTTAAATACAGAGCTTTAATCGCCTGAAGCCAACAAAAGATGTTTTCTCTTCAAAGACAATCACAATCTTGTACATAAGCCCAGGACAGAAGAAAAGAAGAAATTGTCATCCTCCTCCTCAGTGCGTTAAAGGTTATAACAACAGTTGGACCTGCAGAGAAAGCAAAGACACGAACTATTAGCAGACGATGACTCAGGGTAAGAAAAAGGTAAGTGGAGGGAAGCAGAACAATGCTGAAAGGAACTATCAACTTAAAAAGAAAAATATTTGCGATGATTGAAAGGTCTATGACATTGGATATGCAAATTTACACTAAATATACTTTGTCTATTCAGAAATATATTTTGTGAATTATTACTTATTCCTTTATTAAATTTTCTCTGCACTGAAGAAATTGTCAAAAATAGTTTTGGTGCAAATGACCTGCAGGTAGCAGCCCTGAGAACTGTAAACTCATCCTCCAATGCAACCTGGTTATTCCCTCTTACAGCCATAAAAAGATCAGATACTTCTGAAAAAGCGTCCATCTAAAAACAGGGAAACCAGTCCCGTGTTTTAATTACATCTATTTTTATTAGAATCAATGAAATATAAAATATAAAAATCTTAAATTAACTGCAAACCAGCATTGCATTTCCACTCTGAAGGGAACATTTTTAAGGTTGGAAGGAAATGGGAGACACTGGCACCACCAGAACTTCACCAATTAGTATGCAGAGTATGTGAGTGTGCACTTACCTTCGATTGCAGCTACTACCTTATGCTGTCACACGAAACTTTATTTGTTCAGTATATATTCACTGCATCTTGCATTCTGTGCGCAACAATCACCTAATAATTTTGTTGTGTTTCATAAATCTGTAGATGCTTTGTAAATCTTCTCATTTCAAGGAAGGAAAAGAAAAACTAGAAATATGAAGCAGCTAAGCAAGTGTCATTGAATGTGTTTCCAAAGGAAAAAAAAGCATTGTGTTTTCTCACTCAGTGAAATTAATTTTGCTTGTATGTGTCAGCCTAAGAGGAATGGGAAGGGAGGCAAGGTCTTGAGTGACTTTTCTGCAGTTACTTTGCATCCTCAAGGATGTTTATTACACAAAACATTTACCATACTTGCTTTTACTTTTCAGCTTCTGTTTAGGATTCAATATGCTATACTTACACCTTTATGGTTCCTTATGCTCTGCCACGTAGCTTTTTGCTGCATCCACATACGTTTGACTCCTTTGGGCCTTCCTGTAAAGCCAGTAGGGAATTTCTTATTTAAGCAAATCCTTTTAATGTAGCTAAATCTTCCATGAGTAGCTTTGAAAGTCTGCCCTACCACTCACTGACATAAAAGAGCATAGTAATAGCTGACTGACAGGCAGCTTAAAGGAAGTGAGAAAGAGAAAATAGATAAACAATACTTTACCAATTGTGGAATAATAATAGTAACAAATAATAGCAGACATAAGTTTATTTCCCAGGAAAACCTATTTTCCATCCATTCTCTTCAGTTTTAAGCCATTTACTTTTAAATGCTCAGGACTAAATGAGTCTATGTTTTATTTTTAACACTCTCACACAATATTTCCAGTAGGTGCATTCTTGGTATATGATGATAATCAAGTGCTTCATTTCAGATGCCTTTGTGTCAGACACTTTTTCCATTTCCTTTAAAAAGTAAGCAGCATGATGGTATTTGATAACCATTCACTGAAGCCGCTGCTCGAATTAAAAACAACTACATTTATTTAAAACTAAATGCCACCTATCCTTCACAAGGACATTCTTTGGGACGAGAAAACAATAGAAATAGGAAGAGGCTTTTCCAAACACAGCCCATCTCTTCTAGAGATGCAGAATTACTCTTGCAAAACGGAGGAATGGCATGAAGCAGAGAGAGACCTTGCCCCATGCTCCTTCTACTCTGCCAAATAAAGCTGGGCAGCTCTATGTTAGAAAAACAGTTGGAGAATCACCATGTAGAACCACTGGGAAAGCACCCTTGTTTTTATTGCCCTGTAAATGCTCAGTTTTAGAATTATCTTATGCAGCCACTAAAAATGAGCAGCCAAAAGAAGAGCAGAATAATTGCATACACTTTCTCCCTTGTTTCTGCAAATGATGTTCTTCTTTGAAATCTAGAAGGCCTTGCAGATGTTCAAGGTCTCTCTGAGTTTGGGGAAAAATTCAATGCCATGAACAAGCACAACCCAGGGGCAAAAGAGGCTCTTCTGCAACAGGACTGCCACTGCCCGGGGGGCTTGGGAACATCATCAGACACAGGACTTGCAACACAGATTGAAAGCAGTAGCACATCTCAGAGGTGGGACATCAAAAGAAGAAATGGCCATAGCTTTAGCTCATGTTAATTGTACCTGACTGTAGTTAATTCCATTATGTTCCCGGTGGCAATAAAGCTACTGAAGTTTAACCAGCATTGCTGGCTGACGAAATTCTAGAGATGTATCTGTTTAAACCACAAAAATAATTCCATGGCTTTGTTTCTCATAAGTAAATTGCTAGGCTGCCCTCAAACACCAAAATTAAGATAAAATTACAGTCTTGTTTCCATTAAGCAATGTTAAATGCTTTTACTTCCTCCCCCTTTAGCAAAAATGGAATGCCTCATGCTAATAGGTCTCATTGCTGAAAACGAGAGCAAAGCAGCTGGGCAAAATAATGAGTTGAGAAACATATTCCCTTCTCCCAGGACTCTTACGCAAGCCTATACACGGCTGTGATCCCAGCGATCCCATCCCTCCCCCCCCCCCCTTCTAAAAATAAGAAGGAAGAATATATGTCTGTTAATACCTTGTATAAAGCCATTTCATTCAATCAATGCTTTTATCAGTGGGCAATCCCACGAGGTACAGAAATTTCAAAATTCTACCTGGCACAACTCTTCTACTTACAAACTCTTTCCTACACTAACTACCAAATCTACTTTGCTCAAAATAGTTAAGACCTTGGGTCAAGGAGACAGTGGCATTAGCACTCAACAGAAAATGTGCTTCTCTACACTAAAATAGCCACTTAAGCAAGAATGTGGAAATGATTTATCTTGCAATGTTTGAAGTTGGATCTTCACCTCAGCTATGTCATGACTGCACAATCAGTCAGAGGAAGACTGTTACACTTTCATACAAAGAAAAGGATATTCAACTCTTCACCATGAGTATCTAACAAGTAATATCACCTTTCAGAAAATAAGAAAAAGCATAAATATTACCTAGTGGAAACATTCACATTTATAACATTGGACTTAGAGACCTTCGCTGTTCCAGTCCCCAAATATAAATCTGTGTTTAATAATAGAAAGGAAATGCATTTTCACTGAAAGCTCTTTCATTTAAATAAAGCTGTGTTTGTAATCCTAAATATTGCAGTGCTATATTAGCATAAGATAATCAGAAAAATATCAAACTGAAAACTTAAAATTGAAATGTATTAATAAAGTCTTGGAAACAAAATCAGATTTTGATGCAAGAAAACAGCCAAGTAAGTTTGATTTGAGATTCAGTGATACTGTTTATGCATTCACTATCCTTTAACAGCTGTACAACCTATAGGCAATTTTAAAAGTATAAGACTATAAAAGGATTTCCAATTATGCACATTCAATACTGATAATGCTTATGCATTCAGCTAACAATTTGCAGGATCAGACCCCACAGAACAACCAGATGGTCTTCTAGAGATATAACGAGTCCAGCAAGATCACAAAATTATGCACCTGTGAGATTTTTTTTTTTTAACCAATGTATCTACTTTCCAGAGACCTAATTACCTTTAGAAATTCCCTTGCTTAAGAAATCAATTAAGCCGCTAATGTGAAAAATAAATAGTTGTCATAACTATGGGCACAAGTGCTTCTACTGGAATTGAGAAAACCGCCAACTTGCAGAGATCTGGCTCAACAATCTATTTTGCCTCTTTTACGAATGTAATCTCTAAATGAAACTCAACCACTGTGCTCTTGAAGAATTAGAAAGTTCATGTTTTTCGCATTTATAGACATTCTCTCAGCAAGAATACCAGAATTTGAAGGAATAATTGAGGAATTAGGGAATTTTAGCCAAATAGTCTGTATATTTTCCTTCTCTTGACCTGTCAAAACTGTGCATGTCCTCAAAACCAGTAAAATTCAGATGCTCTTTAGCTGTCCAGTATTTCAAGGTTTCAGTCTGTATTCAGAAAAGTAGCGACATAGTAATTAAGATAGCATGATCATACCCATATTCCTAACCTGTACATACAAAAGGCTGGGTCCTACACAGTCTGCACCTGAATTGCAGTATTTTTGAGAACTCATAGTATTCTTTCTTTTAATAATATAAATACGAAAAGAGAGGTCTATACTTTATAAATGAGGATGGCACAGGATTTCCTGTCAGAAGTGAAAAATCTGTGCGTACATCAGGCAGCAATACTCAACCTTCAAAAGGTCAACTGCAGATGAAGCGCTCTGCTATTTCTTCACTTTTATATGAATTTAGCAAAAAGACAGTGTAATCAGTTGGAAAGAACAGGCATTATAACTGAAATAATTATTTCCTAGCATACTAAACATAATTACATATGTTTATATCACAGTGATGTCACATATAAATTAAATTATTCATGTTTATGTTTTGAAGAGAGTATTTAAACCCACAAATACTGCTTTTACAGTGAGTATATGAGAGAAAGCTCTAATGGCATGACATGGAGGGGGATGAATGCATGGGCCAGAGGCAACTCCATTTTGAAGGCATAGAAAATATGCCAGCAGACTTGACCTCCTGACCTGAAGTTCTAGATAGAGTCCAACAAAAGAAAAGGAACAATCAGCAATTAGACTAATGGAAAAACAAGTTGACGATCAATTTAAATCAAGTTTGTCACAGAAAAACACTAGCCCTGTCCTATTCAGTGCCGCCCCGCCCCCCCACCTGTGCCAGGGTAAGTATTACGGTAGCCTGCAAAGAATGGGATGAAAAATATGATTTATGTGAAAAATGAGCTGCCTCTTTTTGCTGGAGAGAACAAGCAGCCAAGGACTGCAGAAGGCAGGCTGGCTTCCGTCAGTAATAGTGCCATCTTAGAGTGTTCAAAATGCAGCCTCAGAACACAAGCCCACTGATAGCGCAAAAGCCTAAATAAAATCCCTCACGCTGTTACTTCTTTCATCACAAAAATGATGGAATAAAAAACACCATTTCCTACCAAGTGTATCTACAGTACTCTTACACTCTGCACCAGTCAGTAAGACAGTAAGACCGCGCTTATGACAGACTGAAAAGTGTATACGTGATTGTACGTGGCGCGCTGCTTTAGTTTATGAAAAAATTTTAAAACAAACTAAACTATCACAACTTTCCTGTGCTCAGTCTGCAATATGAGAAGGTTATTACCATTTAGCTTAAAATAGATAACTCCTCAACTTAAGCTAAGTTCATTTGGTTTAACTCAAAATAACTGTTTGTGCAAGTTTTATTCAAATGGTTAAAAAAATGCATTTTAAATCCAGTTGACATAATCACCTTCCTTATTCAGTGAGAAAAGACTGTGCAAGCATTTAATTCATTATCTGGGCAGTTACAGCTACACTTCTCAAAACTACTGTTCAGTATTGCCTGCAATTTCAGAGGGGTTCATCAGTGCAAAACTACCAATTCAACATGCAAACCTAAACTAATTTCTGGCTGCAGGTACTATTGGAAGGGGAAGGTGCCTTTCCTATATATACTTTATAAAGCTCCAGCTATTTTAAAAAAGGCCAGAGGGAATTAATTTGGTATTTACTTTACATACAGATGTCTAGAAAAGTCAAATGTTTACTAGAATAAAGTATCCTGCTAAAAGTCTACATTGCAGATGAAAAAAAAATGGGTTTGGAGGGACAACAGAACCAGCAAGTCACATCCTCCTGGGACTTCCATATATGTAACCACACGACTTGCTTATACTGCAGCTTATTCAATGAAATAGCCTTCAAAAGGAGTAGATGTCTGATGGATTATTGTATTATAACTGGATAATTTGCAGCACTAGCTCATCTATAGGAATATGGAACTTGCAACATCAGATAAAGTAGCTATTGTATCTGGCCACATAATTTGCCTGAGGCAATGCAATTCCTGATGCTTCAATGGGAGCTGTAAAAAGTCCAGTCCATCTTCATTGCCTTTAATATTATTTCACCTGATACACTGTACTATAATTAATAGTGTATAGTTTGCCTTCTCAAATATTACCCCAAAACCTTTCAAGATTTTGCTGTCAGTAGCTTGTGATTGCAAAGCTGATCACTCAGGCTGACAGTTTCATCAACCACATTTGACACTGTCAGATTCCTTCTGTGCACACTTGCACGTGAAAACAAACATATAGTGTTTATTCAGAAAGCCCCACTCGCTTCTAAGCAGAATGCTAATGAAAAAGACATTCCCTTAACTATGCAAAAAAAAAAGAAAAAAGAAAAGGGCAGGGGGGGCTTTTTCTTTGGAAATCTTTGGTACTCCCCAAAATGACTGAGTTTCAATAGGAAAGTATCCTTGGTGTCAGGGGTACAGTGCTGCTTATTTTCAAGAAAATCTACCCAAATTCATCCACGTAATATAAATATCTGAGAAATGTAGTTGTCCCTGTTCCTCCAGTGTGCTAGAATACGTGCCTCCTGCCCTGCCAAGAGGGGTAAAACCAAAGGCCAGTTCAACAGCTCTGTATCATGACAGCAGTAAGGCATCCGGGCTGCAAGCAAACATCAATCCTCTGCAACTCATGCAGAAGAAATAAAATCTATACGCAGACAAAAGGAAATGGCAGAGAGGGACAAAGAGCCTGGTGAAACTGGAACAGGAGGGAAGAACCGAACATACAGCTGGATGCAGAAACTGGTCAGGCAAGGAATGCAAGAACAGAAATAACAAGATTGGGACAGAATAAGAAGGGTATACACAGAAGACGATGGAACTAGCAAAGCAGGAGCCAAGAGAGAAGAGAGGCAAAGAATTGTAGAGCAGGGAGATTTGAATGAGACGACTGTGGTATTTGCTTACTGAGTTAAGAACTGCACTAAAAGAAGCAGGACTGGAACAAGGTAGAAAGAACAAGGGTCAAGTCCGAGATAACAAATAAGAGTCTGTCTGCTAGAGTTACTGCTTCCTGGTCCACAACAGAGATCAAAATAACCAAGCACACCATTATTAAGATATCAGCATCTACCTGTGAAAACAACTAGCAAAGATGTTTTCTGCAGTGGTCCTGTTCCATGGAGGGTGACAACCAGCTACTATCATCAGTTACTCCTCCAGCTCAAATGGCAATGGTCCTTGTCATCCAAGGGCTTCAGACCTGCTGCTGAACTAGAACAACATCAATAGAAAGTCCAGCTTGTGGCATTTTGCCTGTTTTCTCAGCTTGCTATCTTAAAAAAACAAACAAACAAAAATACAAGAATATCAAGATTACAACTTGAAGCCATAAATTTGTCCTGAGGCTAGTTGCTAAATATTTTCTGACAAACTTCCTAAATTCAGTAACTACAGACTGTCACACGTGAATAAAGGGCTGGCTTTCCACGTTATTAGAGCAAGAGGTTTCATAAAAATCAAATAATCACAGTGTTCAGCAATAATATGGCTTTGCATCTCAAAGAGGATAGCATCCTCTAACACTTCAGTGGAACATTAGTCCAGTACCCACCCTTTAACATCTTTCTATTGCGACATCTCAGAGAACCAGGGATTTTCACAGAAATTTTTAGTTCATTTACATTACATATACTTGACAAACTAAGTACACACAGAGTATGCACTGAAGAGGGTGTAAAGGCATGAAAAAAAATATACCTGTAAGCATAAACCAACAAAGACTTACTGTTTATAGAAGCCAGAAAAGTTGAAGATGGAAATATTGAGCTAGTCCAAACAACACTGATAAAACCCAAGGACTGTGATGAAATCAAGTCTAACAAACAAAAGAAGCGTAGGGCACAGAAATGAAAGGCCTATAGCTGGTATGCCAGAAAAATGCTGACCTCAGTTAAAAGCCATTACTTAAAACTCGTCCTACAATAGGCGTCCAAAAAGTGTGAAACTTCCATTATCATTGATAACTCTATCACCACGTGGAAGCCCAGGATTCACTGCGACATCACTTAGCATTACTGCCTTGATCCCGAGAAACAGACAGAGCAGATTCACTGAAGACGACCCAAATTACATCGTTGCAATATCCAGCTTTGATTAAGCCTTGAAAAACATCTGGAATACAAAACTTATGTTCCTGCTGTCATCCATTCACTATATACATTTTAATCCCCATCCTTTTTAATCATTTTTTGCTTTCTGTTTAAAAAAAAAAAAAAAGAAAAAAAAATCTGGCTCAACCAGTCAAGACAATCTTTTGCAACCACCAAGCCCGTGACCAGAACAGCTAACAGCAGTGCCTGAAACAGCCTAATGCTGTTACAACTTATCACCAGACTGATAAGATAATGCTCTGTGCCTTTCTCCAGCAGAAAGATTTCAAGTTAAAGTCTGAACCAAAACCAGAAGCTGCATTCTCCCTGCTTTGGTTTTTTTTTTTTTTTTTCTTTTCTCCTGCATGAGCTCTGAAAAAGAGCAGCTTCAAGCCAGGCCATTTAAGCTAACTCTGGGGGAGAAAAGGAAAAAAGCAATTACCGTTTCCCAAATTGTAAGAGTGTCAGCTAGACGTTCCCTTATGGTAACCTTCTACAGTTAACAAGAAAGGAAAGAAGGAAGAAAGTTAGTAAAATATAAAGAAGCAAACAGGATTTTATTTCAAAATTCTTTCACTGTCTTGTCTTCTTAATCTTTACTAAAAGACTAAGGAAGACTTAGATGGAAAACGCCTGCAATTTAAAGCAGACTCAAGCATCCAAGCTAGACATCTGAAATAACGCTGAACTGCTTAATGCTGCATACTGATAGGATTCCCAACAACGTCTTGAATTCTCTAGCCCATTTGTTCCATTAAACAACACAACCCCACGTTGTACCAGTTCCTAGAGACAAATACTGTCTCCTTTGCACAAAATCTGTCATTGCTGTTTGGCACAGACCAACAATCAAACAAAACTATAGAGAATCACAGAGTCGTGGATGTTGGAAAGGACCTCTTGAGGTCATCTTGTCCAAACCCCATGCTCAAGCCAGGTCAGCTACAGCAGGCTGTCCAGGCCCATGTCCAGTCAGGCTTTTAAATATCTCCACAGATGGAGACTCCACAGTCTCTCGGGCAACTTATTCCTGTGTTTGGCAACCCTCTCAGTAAAAAAGTGTTTTCTTGTGCTCAGATGGAGTTTCATGTGTTTTAATTTGTGCCCATTGCCTCTTGTCCCATCAGCGAGCACTACTGCAAAGAGTCTGGCTCCCTTGTCTTTACTCTTTCACACATTGATCCCCCTGAGCCTTGTCTTCTCCAGGCTGAACACTCCCAGCTCTCTCAGCCTCTCCTAATATGAAAGAGACTCCAGGCCCTTAACCATCCAGTAAGTCTGTCTGTCCCAGATGATGGCCACACCAGGATGTGGCCTCACCAGTGCTGAGTAGATTAGGACACCTTCCTCAACAGCTCGCAATGCTCCTCCTGATGCATCCCAGAATACTCTTAGCCATTTTTGCCATGAGGGCACATTGCTGTCTCTTGGTCAGCTTGTTGTGCACCAGGACCCCAAAGTCCTTCTCAACAAAGCTGCTTTCCGGCCAGTTGGCCCCCAGCATGCACTGATACATAAGGTTATTCCTTCCGAGATGCAGGACTGGGCATTTCACTTTGATGAACTTCATGAGATTCTGTCAGCCCAATTCTACAGCCTGCTAAAGGCAGCTTGCAGTTTTAGCACATTAAGGTAAAAAAGTAGAAATCACTGGTTCACCGTAACTTTCCTAGCATGTACAGAAACTGCGTAGCACTTGATCTTCACTAAGAATTTACCTCACTCCTCAGCACACATTTTCCCCGGGAAAGAATAAAATAATTGTTTCCATTTTCCATCCCCCAGAGTATTTGACATGAAGTCGCAAAAATAAAAGGTATCAAATTAGTCAGGTCCTAGTTTATAAAGTAAACTTTATGGGTAAGTCTTTGCATTTGTAGAGAACAAGCTAATTAAATCTTTCTAACCAACTACCAATGTACTGTTCCACACCTCTTTTGATCTTTGCATATTAAAGTCACTTTATTCTGTACACAAGATCCATTTATACAGTATTAGCATATTGTTTTCCTGGAATATGTTTTAAGGACTTACTGTATGGTAACTGCTATTTCACTCTCTTAGTTTGCATAGCTCTGAAATAACATGTGCATACTCTAAACTTACCTTTTCTTCCTTTTTTCTCTTTTTAAACAGACATGCTTCTGATGAAGCACATTCTCAAAGAGGCACAATCCCAATCAAAGTCCCCAGTTCAGGTGCTCACCCAGGCTGTGGCCTTATGGGAACAGCATCCAGCATCAAAGAAACAAGCTGCTCTTTGAAAGAACATGTATTCAGGTCCTTGGCTAAATAAATAAAAATCCAACAACCTACTTCCAATTTTTACTCCTTTACAGGATAAACATATATATATATATATCACTATCTGATCATAGGAAACCAGTTCTATAGATACAACTTCTTACAGAAAAGAACGAATCCCCACTCATTACCTTCGCTGCACACCTCAGAGTTTGCTCTGCTACACAGGCCTCTCCCCTGCATGAGACAATACAATTCAGATCGACATTGCTGAAACCTTGGGAAAGTCCTAAACTAGCAGGTAGTGCCATTATTTAAGAATGACAGACGATTCTCTATGGTTAAAGAAAATTGCTGAGCACTGCAATTCATAAACCTCTGCTAAAGTTGGATGGAGCAACAGGGTGTCCGCATTAGGAAACAGCCACAACATTTATGTGCTTTCTGCAAAATGCTTTGCTTTTTTATACAGGCCACCAAGAAATTTGAGCCTTCCTGTATTGCAACACAGTGCATTACAAGCCTGCGGATACACATAAAAGTAAGTGGAAGATGAATGACATGAAGATTTGTGAATTTTCTAGATTCAAAATTATAAGAAGCTACTGGTAACTTTGAATGCCTCACTGCTGTGTATCCAAAAATCAAAACAGACTATTACAGATTATCTTAAGAAACCAGAGGTCCTTTACCAGTCATGCAGCCCTTCTACTTTCCTTCTTTTCCCAACTCTTTTTTCTTGCCACACATCATTCCTGTAACAATATCTAGATTGAGAAAGAGCTCCATGTTATTTCTAGATTTTGCAAACTGCCAATTTACAATACATTTTCTAATCTTTTGATTCTGTTCACTGATGGGAGAAGGGGGATTTTGTGTCCTTATTTGTGTCCTTTCTGGCAGAGAAATAATAATAATAATAATAATAATAATAATAATAATAATAAAAGAACAGCTCTTTGAGGAGCTTGTGTCAGCTTCATTGTCAAGACAAAGGTCACTGCATTCCTATTCATGATGACCTACAACTGTACCCATTTAAAGACTTCATTATGCTATATTAGAGGGACTTCTTTCTCAGAGGTTTTAATTTAGCTTCATTGTGAGAAGAACAAAACATGCAAGCATCAGAATATGGTGTTAAAATTAGTAAAAATTGATTATTTTCACTACCAGCAGTCTTACTCCATTTGCCATCCATTCCTAAGACGATGTCTGTGAAGTAGGATTTCCAGAACCATGCAAAACAAAATATGAAACTATTTTTACTATTAAGTGCCACTCTAAACTCCAAAATAAATAAATAATCAACCTAGTGCACCCACACAAAAATGATTGCCATCTCAAAAAATCCAAGTTCCAACACCTCAAGATAAGTAATTGGTTTAACCTTCATCTCCCCAGACTATTATTAAACAACTATTATAGAAGTAAACCTGGAAAGAAGTTTTAATTAAGAATGCTCAGGAAATAAACTTTTAAATCACCTACATGTTTCATGCAGACTTAACTCTACACTAGGATCACCAAGTGTACATGTTTAGTTACACGGTTTGATGGACCGAGTGCATGAACTGCTTCACAATATAATTTGACGTAGCTTTTGAAGGTTGACAAATTTCTTAAGATAAACAGGTTGAGTATTTTTAGTAGCACATCTCCACTGATTACTGTTGAATAACTCTCTGGACTAAAGCTGGCCAGACCTGAGATAGCAGAATTTTGGCACAGATACCTGCATTTCACTTTCACAAAGCAAATCAATACTTGGAAATGGCAGGTCCTCAAAAAACCTGGGTGTTCTAAGAAATGGAGCTTGCTGCGCTGTCTCTCACACTTCCAAATCATTGACTGCAGCCCAGCTGCAAAAGGAAGGCCATGTTCTCTCTACCGAGGCTGCATAATTGCCTACTGCCCCTTAAGACATGACGGGGCCATGAGCTTCTACAAGTAAATGTGTTATCACCAACCTGACCAAATTCCAAGCAGACAGCTAACACAGTGTAAACACCCTCTTCAGCTGCATAAGTTAATCCTTATTAGTCTTGTTTTCCAGTATTACCAAGCACTTTCTAAGACAGTATATTTTTCATTCTAGAGATCCATTTTGTTTAATAGATAAGAAGATCCATAGGCATCTTTTACTCACCATAATTTAAAGCACCTCAGCAAAACATGCAAGATGTTTTATTACACATCTCTGTATTTCCCCATTACAGGATAGCAAATTAAAGTGACTCTAAATCTCGTCACTCATGGAGTTGCATATGGATTTCTTTGTAAATTCTACCCTTCAAAATGGGTCTCTGCCTGGTTTTATTCCCACTCGTCTCAGAACGTAAGACGAACCAAAAAAACTCTCACCTGTGAGATTTTTTCCCTTCCAGAAAAAAATATTCAGAATCTTTGGGCATCCCCACCATCATCAATATAATTTCTGGCCACGTGCCAGCACCCGCACACATCATGTCCCAGTCAAGACTTTAGCCTCCTATAAGCTGGGAAGAGAGTACAAGCAAAGACGTGCACACTGTAAGGAGAAATTGTGGGATTAAAAACAACCAGTCTTCTGGCCTTTGAGAAAAATCAAAATGAAATCTCTTTTGCCAACAGCACAAAGTAAAGTTTCCTTCTGAACAAGAACACAGGAATATTCTATCAAAGGTGGCACATGTGATGCTACAGAATATCTGATGCTTGCTGCAGATCCTGCATAATGACCATTTTATGCCTCATTAGTTCACAGGGTGTTTTTTGATATTTGTAGCACTAAATAAGACACTATTTAAAACCTATTTTAAGGTAAGATAGAGTATATTAAAATAATCAAATAAATATATTCTTACATTAGTTCTTAATCCTTCCTTCATTTTAAGTCTGGCTAGATAATATTTTATCAAATTTCACACCAAGTCCTCAAGTATGCAGGCAGCTTTCTAGTGCAGCGTTGCAGCGTTACTTAGGACAGCCTTGGGGTTAAAATTAGCAAACCCACTGGAAATTTAATGAATAAAAAAGAAATTATTGAAAAGTATCAATATGAAAATACAGTAGAATGCTGTATACATTACTATAAAGATTATGAATCAAGTATTGTAAGTTTAAAAAAAATGCCAGAACTAAATCTTCCTTTTAATCCTCAGTTCACCCCATCTTGTATGTGCATCGTGACAGGCTGATTACATGATGACACAGTGTTTTTTCCAAGCAACACTGCCTTGCTGCTAGTATCCACAACAAATGGGACAACACCACACAGAGAATGAAGCAGGACTATGCTTAATGAGGCTGCAATCTGCAGCACCTGGTTTCACTTGTTGCAGATGCCAGATTTACAGTGAACGGAAGAAAAGGGAAAAGACAACCTGGTGATTGAGGCTCCTGAATGTCACCTTAGAGAATTAAATTACCCTATGACTCTGCCCCACAGCTTCTACTTGATTCTAGACAATCAGCTATTCTGTGTTTACTAAGCTGGTAACCCACACAGACACAGCTTGAAACAGCAGGGGTCTTATATCAAGGAACTCAACTTCAATCAGTGTCAAAGAGATGAAATTCCTGTACCTATCCTTCCAGGTCATAGGTGTCAAATGAAACTGGGCATCCAAAAGTAAATTTTTAGCATCAGTATCTATAAAATCCATAAAATTAGACTATCAATATAAGGATATGAAAAAATAAATTTCTTTTGTAATGTAGCCAGATATTACTGCCTGTGAGAAAACAAACAATGCTGAAATAAATCTGGGTTTTAACTGCAATTGCAAAAGGGGACACAAAAAACATATTTTCACCAACATGGATAACAAAGTGTATCGTAGCTTGTTCATTTGCTAAACGGGGTATATGTAACCTGTGTTCCAATGCTTTGCACAATACTGTACCTTATTTTCTTAAGTGATCGTAAAAAAAAGGGGGGGGAATTAAAATCACTTCAGAGTTTTAAAAGTGAAGATTCTGCAGTTCACATAAGAAGCCAGAAAACAAATTCCAGTCTCATAATAGGCAACATATGCCCCCATATAGGACACGTTAGAAGAAAATGCCACTTGGACTAACATACCAAACAAATGTAATAGCCTGATCTGTTATCCTGGAAGGGTCATCTCTGGTGATATAGCCACCAAATTTTCAAGTCCCTGAACAGAAAAGCATTTTCAAAGACTCTTAACTGATTATTATCAGATTTTCAAGAACAGTGATTCAACAAGGGACACCCATCAACCTAGTCTAAAGTCCTAGCTCCAAGGATGAAAAGGCCAGTGGAACAAGAAAGTTTTCTTCCCTAGTCTTATTTTAGGAAATACGTGAGCAATTTTTGCAGAAGTTTCCCAGAGAAAGACAGCATGTGGAGCGTGAGACACACAAAGCCTGGAAAATTCCAACCCAAATGGTTAAAGCTGGTAGTCAGCAGGGGCTGAAAACAGAATATTCCATTTTAAAGTGACCTAACTCCCTTCAACACGTATAGTAAAAAACAGGGAGGTGGCAACTTACACGTTCTTATGCGTATCTTCTCAGGCATAACAAACATTTCCACAGTCACAACTGCAACTTCACATGAACAACACTGATTTCTAGTTGGTGGGAAAAAAAAAAGCAGAAGCATCATTCAGACAAATGCACTGTTTTCATGCATATAATATTGGGGGGTGGGGACCAAACAATTGAAACATCAAAAAACAACTAACGGAATATGCTGAATTATTCCATTATCTTCTCGAGGTCTCCATGAGGCATCACGGTTTTTCACCTGAAATTGTGATCTCCCTTCGCACTGTGGTATTTTCACATGTTTTTCATTTCACCAATTTCTTACTCGAACATTTCACAAGTCTGTGTCCTATTTAAATAATTCAGCAACTACTACAAATTTTAGCTAGCTCTTCTAGATCATCTGCAAGCAGGTCAGACATGCACTTTTAATGGTTTGGGGCATACAGACACATTCACAATTCAGGGTACCATAACGCATTTGTTCCAAACCAAAAACATGATCTGTGAGATACTATAATAACAGTTTATGTACAGTTTTCTATCATCATGTATACCAATTCTTCTTTACACTCTTGTTAGTGGTAGGGAACAGGTCATCATTCCCCTCCCATGATTCCTTTAAAAAAAAGCAAAAAATTAAACCAGGAACTGAAGTGGAATAAAAATTCAAGGGCCATTTGACTTTCCTTTTTCCTTCTCTCACTGCTACATACAAACATATAAAATTCCAATAATTTCCCCCCTCAGATTTTCTGAAATGATTCCTAGCAAAGTCTTAAATATTAAACATTTAGCATATTTCACATCTACTTCGGAAGGTTTTTGTCCTCATTTGCTTTTCAGCATGCCAACAATTTTCCTCTTATCCGTGTCATTGCCTTCATTCAAATTGCCATATTCTGTTCTTCGATGCTCTACTTTTCAACCATTTTGTGATTTGAGGACTGCTATTCTTATATTCACATGCAAAGCTGAAGAAAAATACAGATTAAGGAAACCCACAAACCACCTTCAGATTACCTAAAATGCTTTCAAGTATTTTGTTCTAATATTATTTTTAATAGGCTTCCCTTATAACGCAGAAGTTAGAGCAAGAAAAAAAAAACAACCAAAACCCAAAAACCAGATAGAGGACTTTCTAAAACCTTTACTTTGAACAAAATTGTATTATATATGTGTCATTCTGGGTTTCCAGCAATTACAAAATGTCTTCAAAGTTAACAATACGCAATTTATATATTTTTAACAAAAAGCATATATAAAAAGACACAGATTTAAAAAGATGAGGTTGTATGAACAGTTTAGCTTAAGGAAATTTGTTAGTTTTTGCCTTGGAAGCTAAAGGTACGGGAGCGAGCCATGATTTCTAAATTAGTGCATTCAGATTATCTGACCCAAAAAGGAACTGAAGGAAGAAAACAAGCTCAAAACATGCCAGTAAGTTATATTATTCCCTCTAAAAATTTAATCTCGTAACATTTCCTTAATAGGTTCTCAAAAGTGTCACTGGATAATAGAAGTGATATCTTTATGATTTTGTGAATAATGGGTTTTATTAGTATTAAGTTAAAGCAAACAGCCAGAACAATACATATGCAACTTCTACTACACACAATATAAAGAATGTAAATTATAACCTCTGTAAAACAAAAGAAAAGGTACTGAAAAAGCCAACACAGTGGTTATGGACTATTCCATCCCTGATAACAGGCCAGCTTCTGTGTTTAGGGAACAGTTGTTTGTTTGCTTATTTAAACTGAAATAGGGTGAAATACATAATCAAGTATAAAGAAAAAGTTAAAGGAGTTACATGGATTCTATGAGAACAAACTCTAGATTAGTAAGGAAATAAAAAAAAGGTAATTCACCTAGTAAAAGAGATTACAAGTAGGCTCAGGTTTCAATTTTTAGTGAGGGACAACGGGAGAAATTACCCAGGATTTTTTGTAACAGTTCATTTAATAATACACCACTTTCATAACAGAAGTGTTTTACACTTGCACAATGTTAATAACTTTATTATACATGGAAGCCTGTAATAGGCTGATTACACAATAAGACTGCAAACAACCACTGGTACTTTCCTGACACCAGAAAAGTACGTAAGACTGAAACATCACCAAGAGTACATAAAAAACCATCAGCATAAACATCACCAAAATTACATTAAAAAACTAATCAAAAAATACATTTGCAAAAAGTGGTTTAGAGCAGTGCCACTGCCTTTCAGCAGCTTTGAATGGCCACCAGTATTTCTAGCAGGTTTCCGTGGCTCCACAGGCATTAATCAGGATTCACATATAATAAATAATGTACCACAAAATATACATAAAGTAAGGCAGTAATTCCAAAGAAAAGTTCTGTTGATATTAACAAGCCACTCAAGTTCTCCTTTCGTAGTTGATGCCATCACCAGAAACCTTTGACGGAATTGCAGCCTTAGGCCCTAACAGCCTGCAATGAACAACTGCTGCAAACCCCTATATCTGTAAAGAGCTCCAGTGACACCACTGGTACGCTGCTGGGCACAGGGGTCCATGTTAGCTGATCCTGATGCAGGATAGGGGCCTTAGTATGTACAATTGGGAGTATATTATTTCTTATCGTACATGGAAACCTTGACATAATTCTAAAACATGTGGGTGTTTATTGTTCATAACGTGATGTCATAAAGACATCAGAAAGTACATAATAAGATAAGCACTTTCTGGAATGTAAATCTTTTCAAATGCTAGCTATTAAGTTGGGGTGAGGGAGTGAGTAGGGAAGGAGGGGAAGAAAAGGTGTAAATTAAAGGGGGGGGGGAACCAAGATCAAGTCCACAGGAATTGGGAGGACAACAAAAGAGGGGGCACCTTATACACTAAAAGAACATGGAAAAGGGGAATAGCAACAGACCGACTTTTTTGAACCATGTATAATAAATAATGTATCCCAAAAGCATATCTGGATTACGACTGTAGGTTCAAGTTGGGGTTCTAATGACATGAACCAGATGCACGCGTTTTGTTCTCACGGTTTCTGTCAACAGAATCTCTTTACAGAATTACAGTCTTACACAGGAGTTCTGGGGACATTATTGTTTATATTAAAGCTACTGTTCTGGGCTCTTTCTACAGACCCCAGAATCCTCCACCTGCCTGGAATGAGCGTCACCTGGAAGAACAGGAGTACTTTAAAAACAGTGAGATTTAGGTAGCAAAATTCTTTCAGATCAGCCCAGACTTAAGAGACAGGAATTTGAAATGTCATAGATCCCTTCCTTAAAAAGCTGAGATATATTTGTCACTATCTGTAAATTGGAAGTTCCAATACACTAGTGGTGCATAGAATTCCCATGCTTCGTTACACTTTCCTGAGAGTAAAGCAATTAGAATAAACCTTAGTCCTAGGAACAAAGTTAATTTTTTTGCATTTTAAACTTTTGGGCTATTCCCTGACAATCTATATAATGTAAATTTGATTGCTAAACATTGTCACTTGAACAAAAATGCTATTTTAATCTATTGATTTTTGATTAAAAACCATAATAAACAGATCTAAAAAAAATCACACTAATAAAATAAACTAAATATGAAAAGTTGCATTGAAAGGGCATGTTACATTATTCTTAATAGGACCGTGTAGAAACATTCCAATGGCAGTGTTGTCAAAGTAAAACAGAATTACTTTAAGAAGACCCCACAGCCTGGTCACAGTCGGGACCTTACCTGTAACTCTGGCTGGTTGGGGTTTTTACTCGTGTACTACATGGCTCACTTACATCAGACATCATATTTGTATACCCTGAGAAATCTGACACCGAAGTCCTTACTCTATGGTCCACTTCTCCATTAGAGTTAGTGATAAAAGTCATTGGCACCCTGCTGCCCGACTTAAACTGAGAACCAAACGCTTGTGCAAAGTTCTCGATCTGGTAGGTTGCTCTAGGCTCTATGTCCTTCTGAGGATCTATCTGGCTAGTTAACTCCTGAGACGGGATCTGAAAGCTCGTTGAGGATTCTAAGTTTTTCTGTTCCTTCTGGCCAGTCAGTTTCTGAGATGTCGACTGGTAGTTAGATGAAGTCTCTAAGTTTTTCTGCGGATCAATGAGATCATCCAGCTCTTGAGAAGGAGTCAATTGTTGATGCGTAGCCTCCAAAGCAGACAAGTAAAAGCCCGGTTGAGATCCAAGCAACATCCCAAACGGAGGTTTTGGCAACGCAGTTGGCAACACTGAGGTAACGGATTGGCTGAAGCCACACTCAAGGGGGGATGTAGTGTATATCTGTTTGTCTTGAAACAGAGTGTGGTTATGGAGAGTTGAAGACAAGCTAACAAATTGGAAACTGGGTCCAAAAGCAAAACCAGTGCTATTGGTTGTTCTTTCAAAGGCTTGCTGGAGGTATTTGGAGTATTCTTGCAACATGCTTGCCTTATCATTTGAAACTGTCTGAGAGTTAGGGCTCAAGTTTTCTTCCTGAACCATCTCTGAATGTTCTCCTGAGGTGTGCAAGTCCACACGCTGTTCAGTTATACTGAAAGGATCTTCTTTCTGGCCTTCTGATTTATGAGAGTACTGGTCCAAAAGGCTCTGTAAGACTTCATCAGGAATACCAGACTTGTCATGGCAAGACTTTATTTCACTATTTAAAGACGCTGAATCAATAAGAGATAATGGAGCTTCGTTATCCATAACACTAACACCTGCAGACTGGATGACGGACTGCTGGGAAGTCATGTGTCCGACATTAATTGAAAAGGCACTGTTACTGCTTGCAGTTTGTAAGTATCTTCTTTTCTTTGAAAACTGCATGGCATCATCATAATTGCTACTTATTTGACCTGGTTTACCACCTGTACTTTGGAGAAGGCCAATGGTTTCTACACCGGTATTGGCTACTAGGCCTAGAGAGCCACTCTGTTTCCCGGACAGTGGTTTTTGCCCCAGAATATCTGGCAGTGGCGATACAAAATTAAGGTAGTTTTTGTCTGCCTGTTTTCTGCTTCCTTTTTTCAAGATCAATTTTGGCACCTTTTTCTGAAGCTCTTCTACGCCCGTGCCAACTAGACCACCACTGGAAGACACAATAGGAATATCAACTGCATAATTTGGCATGGCCACATTACTTGTAACTTGAGATTCAGTTACTTTGCTGCTACACTTATTTCCTTTGTTTTCAGTGGATATACTTTTTGTTTTACTTTTTCTCCTTGAGGAACTTGTATTTCCCTGAGACAACGCAGCCAAGCTACCCATGCTATTTGATGATCCGGGCTCCATTCCAGCACCTGCTTTACCTATGGCTTCACCACATGTTCTTCTGTGCTTCAACAGTCTATCAGTCCTTGAAAAATACTGCTGACAAGTGTCACATTTGTATGGCTTTTCTCCGCTATGCGTCCTCTTGTGTCTTTCCATGTGGTACTTCTGGATGAACTTCATACTACACTGGTCGCACCCAAAAGGCTTCTCCCTGCTGTGGATCTTCTCGTGTCTCTGCAGTAAGTACTTCTGGATGAAACCCATGCTGCACTGGCTGCACTGGAAAGGCCTCTCCCCCGTGTGAATGAGCACATGCCTGCGCAAGTGATAGGAGCTCCTGAAGGCAGCGCTGCAGTGTTCGCAGACGTGAGGTTTCTGACTGGGGGACGCAATGGCACCTTCCGCATCTCCCACCAGGGGGGGTTTGGATGAAGCGCTTGGCTTCCGCTTGGCTTTGATTCCCTGAGTTTCTGGCTTTGGCCTCTTTGCCTTCTTGACCTGGGCATCGTGCTTTGGCTCACCCGAGCTCCCAGGGGCACCCTCGCCTCTGCCACTCAGTAACAGGTCTCGGTGGGGATGCTGGTGCAGGTGGTGAAGAAGGCTGAGGTCCTGAATCACACTCTGGCCGGTTCCTTCCCCGCTGCTGCTCCCCAGGCCGGGCGCCCTCTCCTCCCCTGCTCCCCCGAAGAGCCCCCCGTAGTGGTGATGGTGCTGCGGCTGCTGCTGCTCCTCCTCCTCCTGCTCGCTGGGCTTCTCTTGCTTGATGCTCACCAGGGACTGCAGAAAGCCCCAGGGGCTCCTCTGCGAGGAGGAGGGAGCGGAGGGGAAAG